>NC_030850.1:2093721-2350996 GCF_000208745.1 Theobroma cacao
TATTTTTTATTATTAATTTTTATATAATATCATCTCTTAAATATATTTTTAATATCATATATTTTATTTTTAATATAATTTTTTAATATTATATATTTTATTTTAATTTCTTTTACTTATATTATATAAATTTTAATTTTTTATATTTTATTTTATTTTTTTAATTTTTATATTATATATTTTATTTTAATATCTTTTATTTTAATTATAATATTATAAAATATTTTCAACAAAATAATAAAATTGAAAGATAAAAATATTTTTAATAACGTTACAAAATACAATATAATGTGATTGTATTAGTTTTGAACTACAATCACATTATATCCCTTGATTGTAATATGATTGTATTACAATCTTACATTGTAATGATCTACTGCAAAACAAACATTACAATGTAATTTAATTAAACACATTGTAAGGAATGTGTTTTCACTTTTTTCATACCAAACATTACCTAGATATCATTATTTCATACCCATATACATATATATATATGTGTATATGCATGTATATGAGAGAATCATGTAAATAAATAATTTTAAGAGAAGTAGAGCTATATAGAAAGAGAAAGAAAAAAAGACAGAGGAATATCAGCCTAGCTATACAATTCAGCTTTTCATCAGCCATTATTTTGGTCGAGAAAACTCAATAGAAAGCCGCTCACAATTCGACGCGCTACAGGGTTAGGGATACATCGACATAACCTTCCATCGATATACGCCAGGATACCTGAAAGAACGAATTTGGCAATGCCCCATTTCCAAACAAACCTTACGTTTTGCTCTTCTCCTGTGTTTGCAGGGATAATTGCTTTGAGATCATCACTCTCTAACTCTTTCTTCCACTGGATGCTCCTGATATATTTATCCGCTTGCTTTCTTAACTTACGGATTGCAAAACTCACAAAGAGGTGTTCACACAATGTTATGATGGTTGGTCCAATTCTCCATTCCTGGAATAAGAATTATCTATTGATTAATACTTTTAGTAGAAAGAGAGCGAAGTAGTGCGGCAATAAACAATGCACATATGCATGTAACCCTTTTTACAATAAACAACGAGAATGAACTAGCTGCAGAAGGGATGATGCAGAAACCAAAAAGTGGCCAAATATTTTTGAAACATTAGCGTACTGAGACATATAACAAAAAGACACTAAAACATGCATGAAATTATGTTGGGAAAATGCAAATAATTTGGTCTGATATAGATATAGATTCCACATGAACGAGTTTGCTAGGTAGAGGCATTTGCTGCTACGACCATCAAAACATTTAGCCTAACATAAATATCTACACTACATTTTTCATTTTAATGCTAAATCTTGTGCTTATTAAATTTTTGGTATAAAATTTTTAAAAACTCTGCAACTATTCAAGAAAATTTAAGTAAGTTTTTATTCAATTAAATCTCTGTATTTTTATTTTAAATCAAATAAGTCTTTATAATTAACGGTTGACTAATGGGTAATGACAAATGACATTTTAACTAACCGTAATTAATCAATTGTTAATCATAAAAGTTTATTTAACTGAAAATAAAAATATAAAAGCTTGAATGAATGTAATAAAAGAATAAAGACTTTATTGAATTTTCTTAAATAATTCAAAGACTTCTTTTAAGTATTATGTCTAAATATTTTAAATACTAGAAAAAGGAGTAATAGAGAGGGTTATAGCAACGCAGATTAAGGCAGTGGATTGGGCATCTACCATGCACAGGTATGCTTCTGTTCATACATAGGTAACTAATATTAACAAGAATGCAGATAACTAAATTATCACCAACTTCTTTTGACGATTTAATCTTGACTCTCACATGTTGTCACAGTGTTCCATATGTACGAAAACTTGAGCAAAGACTGAAAACATTATTATTCTCATTAAACAATTTATGCTTACATATAACACCATTTGTTGAAGCACCTTCAAAGCAGGAAAAGAAAACAGAGAGGCTCATTAAATTGATGGATACACTTACACTTTCTCCTTGAACATTGCGCATGGGGCGAGAAGCTGCTGAAGGATCTCCTTTTAACAATGCTTTGCTAATAAGAAACCCCTTTACTCGATCCATGATCTCATTTGTGAGGGATTTGCTAGGAGGTAGGTTCTTAAGGATAACCTAAATACACAAATACATTAGTCAGAGCATAGTTGAGACACAATAAGTCAATAAGGTGAAGCAAGATTCTAAACATGGTGGTGGGATGGGAAGACTGGGGCAGCCAAAATTTGTCCTTGAAAGCGAGGTAAATTCAGAGAAACATTTTGTTAGAAGTGATATTATAATTCTGAAAGATCCATGTAGATTGGATGTCCCATCAAGTGCGCTCTCAATCTCAAATAAATAAAAAATCTTTGTTGCAGAAATGATTTTTTTTTCCCACTTAACCAGTTACCTGATCATCGACTACTCTGACTCTAAGATATTCTTGCCTGTACATTGTGTCCAACATAGCTTGTAAGTATCCTTCAATGTACAGCTGCAGAAGTCCAAAATTTATCAGTGTCTATTAAAGCAAAAGAAGAATCAATAGAAAAAATTTGTTAATAAGTCCAGCAGAATCAGCAGCCCCACAGCAATAAGGCAAAGCAATAACAATCTGAATTCCAGCAGAACAATATAGATTCTTCTCAATAACATATGTAATAAAACACTGGTTCCTGTCTTGTTAACGTTTGCTAATATGCTTCATGGACTCAGTTACCTGACCACTCTTTACTTGGTATCTATATCTTTATTATTATTTGTCAATTCAAGGAGGAAATAAATGAAATGTATTCATTATGGCAAGGACATGAGTTGACCAGAATAATAAGACAAGGAATTAACATTAGAGTACAATAACAAAGGTGTTACCTCATCAACCCCAGGACTCCTATCAAGCTTGATTTTTCTTTCTGGCCCACCCCCCATCAAAGCTGTACTCAAGACTGATGGCTCCATGGCCAACTTTAATATTCCTTGGTGAAATCCACTCACCTAAAAATAATATGAACAGTCAACTGTCAGTTTCAACAGGTAAATTTGTACTGTAATTCTCATATCATTAAATAATAGCTAGAAAATAAACTAGAAAAGTTTTGTCATGCAAACATATCCAGAATGAAAGATTGACTGGTACCATCCCATCAAAGCCACTTGTTTCTGCTCCCTTAAGAACAGAGTCAGATATTTCGGTAACAGCAGCAAAGACTACATTAGTTCCCGCTTTTCTCAGCTGGAGAGTTGGCATAGAAATAACTTAGTTAATTGCAGAGAGAAACAGAAAAACCATATCCCTAATTGAAAGTATATAAAACTTACAGTTGTGCCCAGATCACCAAAGTAGCGTTTTGTTCCGGAGAAACCTTTACCATGGATACATTTACTAATGAATTTGAAGGTACCTGTGCACAATGCCCAAAGCAGAAATAAACTATCTCAACTTTCAAAGAACCATAATAAGGGGCTTATGGTTGACAAGATGAGAGGTAGGGTTGTTTGTTAGGCTAACTCTTGCATAATATACAACCAGCTTAAATATATCAGAAATTGGAACGTGGACTTGATCGCAATATGCTCAGTTTACACATTTATCAGCGCCTTAAAAATAATTACCTCTGACAGCAAAAAGAAAGTACCCTGAACTAACTATGAACTTTTTATATTTCTCTTAGTCCAACAACTGCAAATGAAATTCCCAACTGCAGTTTCAGTGGTGTAGTTCATGAGCCTACAATCAGGTGATCATGGCCCTCTCTACACCCAGACAAATCATTGATGCAGAAAATGAAAAACAAATATTATAGATGCTATTATTAACATGTTCTTTTTCCAGGGTGGAGTGAAGCCATACAGGAAAGGAAGACTTGAGTGAACAAACCACATTGCGAACATACCCCATTTGATACCAGGAAGATTCATCAGTCCTTGAGAAGGATCAAAAAAGATATCAAGAGAAGATGAAGCTAAGTCATCAAAAATCGATGCAAATGCTGGGGGAAGCAATTGGCTGCCTTTAGCAATGGAGATGGCCCTCATGGTATACCTGGTTGATTATATCATTCGAAAGTGAGGATACCATATAATCACAAAACAAGCAAAATATAAATGAAGATCTTACCATGAATAATGTTGTGCACATCTTATTAACAATTCACGAATTGTTACCAGAGCATGCGTAATCGAGACGCCATTAAGCTCCACAACCATCTTTTTTATAGGAGGAACCTATAGAAGCACAAAAAGGAGGTAAAAACAAGTAACTGACCCTACCCAACATGACAACAAAGAAAGCATGTTTCACTATCTAAGAATGAGTGAAATCAGTCACGCATATATTAAGAGAGAGCAGAGCACACAGGTCACACCTTTACCACACTATGCAGCAATGATCTCAGAGCGTCCTGGGCTGAATTATAACTTGAATAGGATTCCCCAGGAACAAAGCTAGCAATAATCTGTATGTACAAGATAGATTTCAATTAAATGGGGTAATTTAAGACAGTCTGTCAAGATATAATAGAAGAAAGCATAGTACCTTTATTGGGTGGATCTCAAAATGATCAAAATAGAACTGCTGACTTGGAGCATTTGAGTCACTAAGAGATCTTCTCCAAAATGAGACAATTTTCATCAAAGTATCCTCATCAACATTCAAATCAATTGGCTGTGTAAGAGAAAGCAACATTAGAGCTGCTTTACTCATTGCATGGAAGTAAATAGCTCCTTCAAAACTAAGATATCATCAATTATCCAGCAGTTCTCAATAGTTTCTAAAAGCAAATGGAAACAAAGGGAACAAAAGCTATATAAGTTCAGGAGACATCCAAAAAGCTAGACATTAAGTGCCTCATTATACCTGCAAAATGACAGATGAATATTTAACTTGTTTAACATCAGTTCCCACTGAAAGTAGGACAAATACAATTTTGAGTATGCTATCATTCTCATCACTGTAGTCTAACTGATGTCCACGAAGCATTGATACAAAAGGAGCTCCCATCCACTTCACATCAACATTCAATGACTACATTGAGGGTTAAATCAAGGAGCTATTAGTGTTCCACAACAGAAATTGTAAATATCCATATATAGCATTAACACCTATTACGGCATCAAACGCAGGGAAACATTGTTACCTGTACAACAATCTGGTTAAATTTCTGTTGGTCAGTGAAGACAGAATCCAGACAAATATTCTGAAGCCTTGCAACTACAACTGGTGTATAAGATGGTGTTGAACTCTGGTTTAAATCCTTGACAAAATTATAACATCAAATAAAGACAATTAGATGAACAAACTGGTATCATCAAGATGCACTTCATCAAACAACTGATAAATACACAATACGATCAAATAAGCAAATTCCAATTTTTACTATTTAATACTATCATGTAGACTTTTGCAATAGTTCTGTTGCACTGAAGGCTATTTACTTCATTAATCATCCTAGGATGAAAAAGTATTATGCAGCCATGGAAGAACAAGTTTTACATGCCATGAAAATTTACTTTTAAGGATTTTCAATCAGTAGAAAGATCATAATTTTTGGCAATTCAGTCAATCCAGGGTTTATAAAGTCTCTAAGAGTTACATGTGTTCTCTTATGTGTAGTAGAGTTTTTATACATTAAGTAGTTAGTTCCCTATTTAGAATCTGAATCCTGGTGGGTCACAGTTCAACAAGGCCTCATGCTTGAGCAACTTCAGGTCAAAGTAAAGCTTGTTAAATTTAGTCATGAAGGCCTAGAAGGCATAGTCTAGTTTGGGAAAAACAGATAAATAAGCAGTTAAGCACAATCTCCTCTACAAATAAAACCATAAGCATAACATCTGCAAACCTGAACATATTGCAAAATCCCTTTTAAGTTTCATGAGTTTCAAACAATGAAGGAATAAAATTATCTCCAAAAGAGAGAGGGAGGAGAGAGAGACCTCTTTTCCTTGTTCAAGCAATTGGATAGCAAACTGGGACACTCTCATTCGGATCTTTGCACATGAGTGAAAAGCTTTGTTTTGCTTATGGATATCTGAAAACTCACAAATCCGTAAAACCCGTGTGGGACCATCTGCATATACTTCATACCCCACCTTTACAGCATTCATGCCCTTAAGGTCACCAAAATTACTTCTCCTGCCCTTGGATTTTTTGTCCAAAAGCATATGAGATGCTAACCTTTCTTGTGTAAGTTTGTAAAAGGGCTTCCATGTCCGCACTTTGTCTAAGTTGATTTCACGTGGCAAATTCATATCTACAAGGAATATCAGCATACCCAGTAATTTCATCAGCACTTTGCTCAACGTGTTAGCAGCTTAGAGCTAATGTATCTTCGTATAACAGGTATTCTTAGATAATTCAAAGAGGAAATGCATAGTTCAATTCTAAAGAAACTATAAAGAATATATTTTCATGCAACATGCTTACTTGGATAATTCTCCAAGTACATTTGCTACAGTAAATGACCACTTCCATTCTAACTAAAGACATGGACAAGAAAATATAAAACTCAAACACTTTCTAAGTTTGATAAGCAGAGCATTGGAGACTTCAAAAAATGTCCTCATTCTTGTTGCATGTCCCTGTCTGCAGGACAAAATTACGGCACACAACAGAGAGAACATTGGGATGAAAGATCAAAATAGAATTCTCATTCATGAAATGCAAGAAAAGATCAACAAATTTTGACACATAATTCTCTATCAAACCCTTTAATTGTTTTATTATCAAAATCATGCTCCATGTCTAAGAGAAACACATAGCAACATAAAAAGCATCTAACAAATAAAGAATAAACTTTAAATATGAAATTTATCAATAGCTAGCCAATGACCTTAAAAGGTGTGTCTATTATCTGAACAAGGCATTAACATTCCAAAAATGAGTATACCGACTTACAAGTATCCAGGTGGTCAATAAAATTGGTTTCTAAGAAAGCAGTAACTGATTTGCCAGGCCTTGGGTACTATTTTTTTTTCTTAAACATCATCCTATATCTCCTGTCTTCCCAAATTCTGTCAATGATTGCCCTAATGGTGAATTGGCAAGTAATAATATAAGTTCATATCAAACAAATTAAAACAGGTATTTAAACGTGAAGTATAATACACATTCTACACGTTCTTCTTTTCCCTAGCACTCCCATTAAAAATGGATGATGGTTAATACAAACCAAGAAACCATTATTGCCTATCTTCATAGAAATCTCCATAAACTCTTCACAGGTTGCCAAACCTGGTGAGAGCTCAGGAGAAATGTATTACTGGTGTCAAATGTTTCCTGCATCATCCTAGTTAAGAAATTGTGGGTGAGAGCTCAGAAAAAATCTATGAGACCCTGGTGTGGTTTGAGGATTTGTTTGCTTAAAGTGAGAATGGTACAAGGATAAAGGATTTATGCATGACAGTTTGTAACTTTTATCCACACCTCCGCAGAGACACAGGTGTTAATGTCACTGGGGGATACTTCTGCATTCTAGTAAGATTTTATCCCACATTGTGCTTGGGCTATAAATCATACTTTACATTGTCAGGGATGGGAATGTCTATTCAGATTCACTAAGCAACTGTAACATTCAATGCCTCATTGAAAGGGCAGTCCTCCAATTATTTCTATATTGTTCTAACTGTTGAGCCTGCTAGATCATGTGACATACAGGTTTGCAACCATCATGATGATTGCCCAAAGAACAAACTAAAAGTAAAGAAAATAAATTGCATATCAATCAGATAAAAAAGAGAGAAAAGAAGAGAAAGTATATATGTGCACCCACAGTGAATACTCCACACTCAGGCAAATTATAAAGCTCATATGCATAGGAAGCAACAGCACATATGATAAATCCAAACATGTTCCACAAGGGAGTTTGAATGTTCCATTCTTCAAGTTCAAATGTCTAATTTTGGTTACAGCATAAATTACTATAAAAATACATGCAATGCAAGTGTGGAGTAATGAGAGGTAAGTGATTACCATTTATTACAACAACAAGTTTATGAGGAAGAGTAACATCATCCCAGGTATAATCAACACTGCATTCAGATCCAAGGAACTCCAGCTCTGATGAATTCTGGGAAATTCTCCAGCAATAAATAATAGTAACAAATTAATACATATAGAATACCTCAATGAGCATCCATTAATTTGAGATGAAAATAAGTAACAAGGCATAAAAACACAACCTTTTGAAAGTAAGTGAGAGATACACCAGGCAGATGATTCTCAATCCGATATGGTAGTTTGCCATTTGGTGGCTTCTGGAAGCGCACTACAATAGTAGAACCCTCTTCTACTACATGAACTGCTGCAAATTCTACAATCTTTTTGTCTTCTATTGTCAACTGATTTGACTGTTTTCTGAATTTTAGGAAAAAGCATCCTAATGAAGTGATGCATAATGGTCCTGACCAGTCCAATTGAGACTCATTCAACTGAAACTGAATATATATTAAAGAACTATCACTATCATTTCTGTGCTTTTTGATGAAATTCTCAAATACACTGTATTCTCTCCTCTTGCTAATTTCAGTCTGCAACCAGAGCGTTCTTCTCTGTCTACTGTTGATGGAAATCATGCCATCTATGTCAACCTTCACACCCACACGCCAAAAAGGGGAAGAACACAGGACGTAAGAACTTGAAATGCATAAAAGAAAAACTAAATCCTATATTGGTAGATACAAACCTCCAAATTACACTGACGAACAGTGATAGTTTCCTCTGACTCATTCAGCACAACATGCCTTGGAGCCATAGTTATTATTTGCGATGGCACAACTCTACTCAATGTGGGCCCCATAGATACCCCAAACTTTGCAATATATTTCACTCCAGATCTTTCCTCTATCTCCAAGCTTACCTCTGTAGCGCCTGATAGAGCATCTAAATCAATCTGTGTCTCAGATGCATGATCTTCTAATAATCTGAGACGCATCTTACGAGATCTGGCAACAGCAGGTGCATAAAATGTTTATAAGAAACAGAGAAACTCATAATATCGAAAGATTCTTTGATCACAAAGGTAGATAATGAACTTTCTACTCTAATACAATTGTTCCAAATAAATTTTTCTTACTTCAGAAACCATGACCCTGTTGACTTTGGAGGCAAAACTAAACCGAATTCAGGACGAACGCTCCCCATTTCATTTCTGCAGATATTTATGGTCCTCAAGTACTTAAGTACAGTCATAAACCAGAGCTTAAAGAATTTGCTAACAATTTTCAGAGATAGAAACTACCTAAAAGAAGGCTTCTGACCAGGAGCGAAGAAGAAAAGAGAAATATCGGTATCATTTTTCAGGGTATTTGGTGTATAGACAGTGGCCTGCAACAGATACATAATTCAGCTAACAAACATGCACTGGAACTTCTACATCACACAAAACCAAACATAATTGAAAACAAAATTCATGGAATATGCCCCTTAGACAATACATACATCAAGAAAAATTTAGGAGATACCACATTTGAATACAACCTCTAATATGCCTTTGTATCCACGGGATAATCTTATGGATGCAAAGTACTTTCCACCACCAAAATCCAGGTCAATGTCCAAGCAAGGAACATCCTTCTTATGCTTCAGTAACTTTTTGACCCATTCACCACTGTTTACTGGTTTACATGTTGAACTAAAAGCAGTCAAAGTAACAAATAAGTACATTATGGCAGGATTAGCATAAAAGTCGACAGTTGATCCGCAAGGTAGAGTTGCCTCCTTCCCAATGTTATCATGGCCAGTAGGGGTACATAAATCTGCAACAAGATGGAAGTTAAAAGAGTTAAAAGAACAGAAATACTTTATTGTTCAAAAACTTGCAGGTCTTACTTGTCTCAGTCAAAAGCACGTGTATTTCTGAATGCAGAAGATTGGTCACCCGCACAGTGGGGAGAATAAAAACTTCCTTCTCCTCCTGTAGTGAAATTGGTTCATGTCTATTCTGAAGCTCATCCTTAGACTTATCAGGTTTCATGATAGGAACTTCTCTCCCAATGCTTTGAATTAAAAAGTGCACGTCAGAAAGATGTGCAGCTGCAGATTTGATGGTACAGCACGTTGTGCTAAAGGAACATTTCACTGATCCAATAGATAAAGCCTTTCGCACTTTATAGCTTAATTTATCAAAAATTCCAGAAAGACGAATTGCCTTTCCACCTTTAATCTCATCTGACCACTCAACTGAAAGCGGAGAATCAGAATGCATCAAGTCATTTGAGATTTCAGGTCTAAAAGAAAATAAGAAGTTACCTGCATTATCGCCAACCACACAAACCTCAGAAGACTATAAACCGAAAATAAAAAATCACACAAGATGCAAAGAAAGGACAAGCAAGCAGATTGTTTCTATATCCCCCTCTACCCCCTCATTTCTTTCTTTTCCTCCTTTTTTCTCAAAGCACTGACCATCATTGTCTTCACAATACTTGGCAAATAAGTAATGGCAGTTAATAGGGAGAAAAAAGTTAAAAATTGTAAGTTGGACATTGTCATCTTCATTAGAAGTAATTTATTCTGAGGAAAACAAAGAAATCTGGAATACAAACAACTACTTTTTTTATACGATAGGATTGTTGGGAAAGGGGGATTCAGACCTGACTCTTTGAGCTGGATACATGCACTTTACCATTTGGCCAAATACAGACAACTACTTTTAAGTATTTACAGTCAAGGTTTATTCTGGTTGAGCAGCCCCCTGATAAATGAGGCAATTTCAGCTAGTCAAAATTTGGAATTTGTTGCAAAGGCTAGTTATCTAGATATATGGTACAAAAAAGATTGCCAAAATCTAATAACCTTGAATGTGAGCTCCGTTATATCCACAAGCTTTTTTCTATTTTCCACATAACAACCTTTCAATTTCTAAATTAAAGGGAAAAAAGGTACACCCTAGGGCATAACTTTTGAGTTTTGCCTCATATTTCTTCCACTATAATATCACATGGTACATAGAACACATCGTACTGCAGCAAGCTTTGTACAAGAAAACATTGTACCAAGTCCATTGTCACATGAGGTCCCAAATAGCCTAGTCATCTGACTCCTCTTAATGCCAAAAAGGGAATGCTGTACTGAAGCCCCACTTATACCACCAAAAGGGGAAAACATATATAATGGTATAATTTGCCCAAAAAAACAAAAACCTTTTAAGTATTTGAACAGTTAAAGTGGCAGGGCTAACCAACTAGAGAGAATAAATCAACATGGCGTGACAGTAGAACACAATGTGGATTAATACTTTCTTATTTAAGATTATGCCTAAATGAAAATGTTCAATTCATTTAGAGCTTCAATCAAATTAATGACACTTCCCAAATGCATGTGTAAGAAAATGAGCATCTGTTATTGAATAACTTCTGCAGACACATGATGAGCTCTAGTGGAAACATACTACCACACCACATCCAAATCCTTCCAAGGTGATAATACACACTGTAAGAGCATAAGCATGGATACTAATACAAAAGATGAGGAAGATAGCCCACAACAATCAGAGGAAAATTAAAGGATAGTAAGAAATTAAATTTAAGCAGCAGTGTCAGCAACACATACCAACATTTAATGACATCACCGCTTTTCTAAATCCACCAGAGAAATTTATAGCATCAAATGATGCCATGGAGTCATCAAATGTATCACCAGCCTTCAATAACACAGATGCAAACTCATCTTCCATTGGTTCCGGTCGACTAATTTGTAGCTCAACAGAGAATTTAGTTTCATTGTGTATTCTGATTAATGGAGAAACTGATATTGACAAACCATCCTACAAATTATCATCAATGTCAAGAAAGAACAACAAAGAACGTTACAATAAAAGCATATATATCTGCATCTGTTTGTGCATATGTAACAGTGAGAATACAAATTTGGGCAAATACCTCAGATTTCCTAGAAACGTCAACCACAACAAATGGCCCAGGGTAAGATTTTGAATCTGTTCAAAGATGGTAGCAGGGGACAAAACAAAGATAAAGTCCAGGTAAGAACCATAGAAAAGGTAAATCAATTAACTTTTTGAAATCATCTTTGATAGCAAGCAGGATATTGTCAAAGAACCAGCTACAAATTTAGCAATGAAAAATGATGAAAAGACCAACAATTCAACCTAAAAATAATCACTTCAACCTAATAAAATTGACCTGTTTCCTCACACCAGCCTCACGCAGCTTGACTCAGTTTCTATCTTAGAAATGCAGCTCCTAAATTGACTTTTTTCCAATTTTGGCTCAAAATACCAACCTTATGGATATTTTAGAGATGAGCATGCCAAGGTGCTCAAAACCTCTGCCGCCAAATGTATTACAGGTCTATTTTGAACCAAAAAGTCAAAATATGTCATCTTAGGTTGTTTAGAATGTTTAAAGCTCCTAGAACCTTGAAAACATAACTCACGTCACTTTGCTGTAATGCAAATATATTGTTCTCCCAGAAATTTCAGCCCTCTTTTACCACCCATATAACCAATTAAAAATTACAGGCAGTGGTCTGCAGAGGAATCTGCTGCCAACCATAGTGCACTTTGGTGTGTGATCAAACCAACATGGCATGCCATTAATTAGAACCTGGCTTGGTAATAAACCATCAAATTCCATGGATTGTTTATCACCAATAAAAGCAGAATAAGAGTCAAACCCCACATATCAATAAGCCCACTCTAGTAAAACAATGTCTTCCCAAAGATTTTAAAGTCCAACATAAGCTCTATAGAAGACACATAACACATGGAAACAATTCCTTCAATATTTAAATTAAGAATGGACTGTTACAAATAGGAAATAGTCCTCTGCATGTTCCTCCAATTCTTCATGCACATACAAACACACAACACAAGCTCCATTAAAATTTTATAAAATGACACAAGGAAAACTTACCTGATATTTTCCTCTAAACAAAGTATATAAAAATAATAAAATACAAACGACTAAAACTTCCTCCCTGACTTTCTTTTGTACAAAGTAACATGGACAAAACTCTCTCTCTCTCTCTCTCTCCCGTATGTAACACATTAGACCTTATATATAATTCAGAGTTAGATGAAACTGGAATGTGCTAATACAGAGTCTAATAAAAATGATATTGGTAACTGACACTGCATAAGCATCCATTACCTAAATTTATAACATTTCATACATAGTTGCACATGTGGATTAGCTGCCATAGCCAAAAATTGTTATTTAGAAATGTAAGATACAAGATCAAAAATTCCCTTTTTTTTTTGTCCTATTTATTCTCCTAGAGTTCAACTGATCTGTGACAATTAAGTCAGCAGCTATGAAGCACTGACATGGACACAGGATACGGTACGGCATGATATGGACAGGGTGACACGGTATTTTCTAGAAAGTTAAGACATGACATGACAAAGATACAGCAATAAAAAGTAAATTATATATATATGAATATAATTTACTTAATTTACTACCATATATAAATTATTTTTATTTTTTCCTATAAAAATCCTTTTTCTTCAAAATCTTTTAAGCAATTAAACTAATTTTCACATTTCGTATTGATTTTAAATAGTTTTATTCCATCAAAAAATAATTAAAAATTTTTTAAATTATCTCAAGGCTCAAACTCATATAATTGTCAATTAGGCAAGAGCCCAAGAGACAATCCTTTGCCTTTTGGGCTAGACTAAGACTAATTGGAATGGAAAGCCAAGTTATAATTGAAAGGGAAAGCCTAATTTCTCTTATTCTTCTTCATCTTCTTCATGCTTCAGCAGTGCAGGGGAGTCGTCTTTTCTTCTTCCTCTTCTTCCTTTTTGCCTTTCAGTGACAATGAGCATCGCTTCACCAGCGGCAATGTCTCTCCTTTTTCTTGGTTTTGTTTTTAAAATCTACTGCTGATTGCTGTGTATGAATAAACAAATATTGTTTTTATTTTTTTCCATATCCCGCTAAGTCCAATACGTATTCTGACATATTGGAGGAATGTCTGTGTCAGACATGGGCACGACACTGATATGCAGGGGGTTGAGACGTGTCGGTGCTTCATAGGTTCAGTAGTTAGATTGTTCAATATCGTGGGCAAATTTGAACTGACAAAAGCACATTTCATTTCCTCACCAGTATAGTAGATATTATGATGCTACTTCTAGAGTCTTTTGATGCAAGTTTCTCAAAACAAGAGAAACAACTTAGTAAAACTCTTCAATGAGTTGCATAGTGAAGGTAGCAGATTCACATACCTTTAAGTGACACTAGTCGTGTTCTCCAAGCAAGTGTTTGAGCTCCTAGGAGAGAAAGATGAATTGGAGAAGTTGTAAATGAACCAGGAAGGGAAAGCTGGATTGAAAGGGCTGCTGCTGCTTCTGGTGGTTGATTTTCAAAAGCTGAGACCCTTACAAACATGCGTAGAGCAGGATCAACTAATAAGTAAAAAAATTGACTCAAATCCTTAATAGACATAAATGTGCATAAATTACATGCACAGGCACAGATGCATGTATACATAAATCTATAAGCTTTGTATGGAAAACCCTATAAAACAAAAAGGTTAATAGTACTAATAAAATTAAATTTTGAGGAACTACTTGCATCTGTCAATACTAGTTTGTTTCTGAAAAGTCATGCAAAAATGCAACTTTCAGTTTACAAGAAAGCAGGAAGTAAGATTTGGGCAAAAAAACTAGCAAGCAGGAAAAATATGGCCTGTGCATTTCCAGGAGGTACCTTAAAGAAAAGGAAGCAGACTGTTTCCTGCCCACTGTCACACTTTGCTTGCCATAAAAGTGACAAAGAAGGTTCAAACCTGTCTGGTTTTCCACCTGCCGTAAGATAAATGGTTAAAATTGAGTAAGCACGAGATTCAGTAGTACAACAATCTTGGATAAATGAAAGGAAGTGACAGGAGGACGGAAGATGAATGCTATGGAGCACAGGTGGAATACATCAGTTAAGGCTGGCCCAGAATCAGGTATTACATATTAAAATGAAAACAAAAAACACTAAATAAGCTCTCAAGCAATATCCAACAAAATCAAAACAACAGCATCCAGAATTGGCAGCCTGATGCTTCCATACCCCTACCATTCTGTGCTTGAATTTAACCCATGAAGATTATTTAACAGTATGAGTCTAGTGATCCAAGGAATGAGGATTGTAGATGTTCTATGCAGTATCACTTTTTCATATGGCTTGAAATAAATTTTCATCAGGTATAGATCAGATAGAGGCGTCAGACATATCAATCCGCACAAAATTTGTTCTACCAGTTAAGTCAGTTAACTAATGGAGATAAAAATATGGGAGTGACAAACTGACCTTGCCGCAGTTGGCAAGAATCATGGAGCTTCTCACTGAAAAAGGACCAGCCAAATTTAATTTCCCAATCACAAAAAGAAGAATGTCCAACGAAAGCTCAGTTAGGGATATTTCCAACTGCCAATATGCCCCGGCATTATTGTTAAGAATGTTATAAATAGTAAAAGGAACCATAAAAGAAATATTATATGGCATATATAACTCCAGACCTCTTTGGTTCTGCAATAGACATGGACAGGCACACCATGTGGGTTTTGGAAACAAGAACGATAGAAAATACATATTTCAACAGGGCGAAGAAAATCTCTCCTGCAACCAAAAGGGGGAATTATTAGATACATTTAAATGGAAAATTAATTTCAGAGAAAGGCAAATGCCTTAATAATTAGTTATTCCTTTCTGTTCTGCTTAAAACACTCACCAAGAGTTTGTCTGTGCATCAAAGTATTGAAGCAAAGCCTTTGAGGTGCATATAACTCTGGCTTTAGTGGATAGAATTTGTAAAGTAAGTTGAGTACCATTGATGCAACCATGAAGGAGAGGAAACCTGTCATTTGTATCAGAAAGTTCGTGGACAACAGTAAAAGCAACTTTGTCAATAGTAATATCAATGCAGGGCGGATTTCGACTTTCCCAATAACTCTCTCCACCTTCATGAGCACTTTGATTCACCTCGGTTCCAGAAGAGTTCAAAGGGTATGTACTGTATGTCACAACATCTTGAGCAACCGACATATCACTAAACACTTTGAACTTGAATGGATTTCCAGGCTTCCTGACAAACACTGGAACCGTATCACTGAAAGCAACAGCACATCCATTCTTCTTGTTCACCAGGTAAAAAGTATTTCTAAGCCCTTGATTGTAAGGCTCCCAGTCAATGTCACCGTCATAAGTCTCTCGTTTACAAGAAAGAATACTCCAAAGTGCCCAAGAATTATTAGTGGTGCTGGAAAGTTCAACAAAACCTGATCCTGGATAAGAGTTTAATCGCAATGGCTCCCCTGAGTTGTTCTTAGCATGCAATGATACTAAGGAGAACAACAAAGCTGACGAGTTCCATTTTTGTTTTTGGTACTTGACCTGTACATATTACGGCAGTAGTATATATAATCATTAAGGCATTAGAACGACTTGACAAAACAAATAAAAACCTATTCAAAGGGGGTATGAGGAATGAGTTGTTAACCTGCATATTCATGTAATAATTCATAAGATCAGGCATCTTCCTTCTCTATATATACCAAATAGCAGTAACCAAATTTCTCAGCAGTGTAAATATAACAATTCACACATACGAACAAAATAGCAGTATGAACAGGGTCAACAAATAAGCAAAATAAAACAAAAATATAGTAATAAAATTGACGGGGCACTGCATCGGCTGGCTCAAAAAGCATTATACTTCAAGAGAATTAGAAAAATTAGCGATCTTAATTTCTTAAAACTTAAGGATTTAGGGAAAAGCAACCTGAATTTTGCACCAGCATGTACAAATCTAGGTTTTCTCATATAAAATACATGCAAACAACCTTTTTTTTCCTTTTAAGAAGCTCGCATTAACAATGCCAGTTTATGGGAAATATACCCTGAAAAGAGCCCTTTCTCCAACAAGGGAATAATGAACTGCACCTCCTATAGAGTACTGATTTTCTCCACCTTCAACCATGAAGTACAGATGCTGGTGTACGTCTTGAATAGCAACAATTGCTCCTGGGCATATCATGAGTAATGTTCAGTACAGGTTCATCAAAACTTGCAAACAACAGACAAAAATCATTGGAAAATAAAATACCATCAGGAATCCTCGCCTCAAAGTTATTGTCATCTTGTTGGTTATATGGCCAATTCCTTTGCACAAATTCACCACTCGATCCTTTGCCAGATAAACCAGAGAAGGACGAGACCATGGACAGAATCATCTGATGTTGCAAAGTAAGTTAGATCCAGCGACATGAGCCTTCACAGTTATAGTCAGAAACAAGGTATGCATATGCTATAATGATGGTATCTTAGAAAGTCATCAGGTCATAAAAATTAAGGAAGAAATGGGAAAAGATAAAGAGTTTCTTACTTGTAGTTCTGACAACGAAATTGTCATATCAAAACCTGAAACAGAACCACTGCCAACCCAAACCTGTTTTGGGTCCAAAGGACTAACTTCGGCCTTCTCAACTAATAAAGAAGCAGTAAGATGGTTCAAGATATAGTCCTGATGACGCAAGCAAAAGGCCCCCGGGGAAACAGGACCTCTTGAGCAACCGTCATCAACCAGACAACTCCCATCTTCATGCTGAAAGGCTAAAGCAGATTCTCTAGATATAGGATGAGATGATAATTCATTTGATTGGGCAGAAGAGAAATGAAGAATTTGGATTTCATCTTCTGCACTTTGTTGAATGACTTGAGAAAAGATTGATAACCGAGAAAGCTTAAACATAAACTTCCTTCGCATATTTGCCATATCAAGATTCAGACTAAGATCAAGCTCCAACAAAAATTCCTGAATATGATCTGCATAGGTGGACTAACTATTGAAAGCAATATGGATAATCAAAACATCCAACTAAAGAAGGGATATACTTACTTGATTCACTTTCGACAAGAACAAGAGAAAATTGAGAAAGATCCAAATTAAAAGCTTCTGGCAGTTGCCGTTTGCCTTGCTGAGATGTAAGGGGCATCTCTTGGGCATGCCCACCAACAGGATGATTATCATCACGTTCAGCTCTTTGCATGTGCTTGGCAGTTGATTGCACGATACATATTACATTTTTTAAGCAATGTATGTAGGAAGCAAAACACTGCACAAACATTGCCAAAGCTGTTGTTTCAAGGCAAAGAAAACCTCCCTGCCCATCATGCGTCATTCATCACAGGTTAAGATTATAAAATAGATGAAAATAGTATTTTATAACTTGATTGAACCAAATAAAATTTTCAATGGATTAAATGTACATTTCAAAACATCAGGTGGCTAAATCATGCCTTATCCCTCACATTTAATTATTCCAAAAGCATAGTGAAAAAAAAATGGTTCCAACATATATTGTCTGAGCAAGTGAAAAATAAAAGAAACATAAATGATCTACAATATTTGCACCTGGATTCCCCAAGCAATTGTCTGGAATTCTGCCCCAACATAAAGTGATGACAGAAGCTTATTGAATTTTTGTGCACCAATCAGAATATTTTTCACCGAACACCTTGTCATAAAAACCTCAGCCACTACCACAGTTATGAATATCCGATGGC
Organism: Theobroma cacao; assembly: GCF_000208745.1. Taxonomy (NCBI): domain Eukaryota; kingdom Viridiplantae; phylum Streptophyta; class Magnoliopsida; order Malvales; family Malvaceae; genus Theobroma; species Theobroma cacao. The sequence continues at coordinate 2,112,235 of NC_030850.1, forward strand.
TTGAAGATGGCACTTGGATATTCGAAGTAAAGCCCAACTTCTGAAGAAAATCAGGAGACTGAAAACTTGGCTCCTGTTCACTGCTAAAAGAGGTATCTACCACCGCATATGATGCATTAGCCTCAGAAGTAGAAGCATCTAGCCTCTCGTTCACACTAGTTGAAGATGAGGAAATCTGAGGTAGACTCCACAACAAAGTTAATAGGCAATGAGAAAGAGATACCTCATATAAGCAATTGTCTGCACAAAGCACAAACTCTCTAAATGCAGGGCGATTAACACTTTTTCTTATGTAGTCCTGGTATCTGACGATCACAGATTGAATTCCTGATAAATCAATGAGTAATTCCAATTTCCTTTCCTCACACAAAATGTCAAAACATATTTGATGGAATGAAATCCAAATACCACAATCAGATAAGTAATTGGCAGCTGGATTGTTACTACTACCAGCGTCAAGACCTATCTTCGAACTCCTTTCTTTACTGCATATCCCAGAATTACAAAGAAAGATATCCACTGACTTGAGTTTAAAGATGCCATTAATTAAAAACAGCGTGTTATTATAAATCAAGGGTGTTGCCTTTGTATTAAGCTCTTCATCCTCAGTAACCCCAGAAACCATATCTTGTCTCCTAAACATATGGACGGATTTGTTACCAGGAAAGCTAAAGTTGTGAAAAGGATGTGATAAATCAGAAAATAAACCAGTAAGAACCTGGAACAAATAACATTTAATTATCATTAACTTGTATAAGGTCAAGTAAGCATGTAAATGAATCAAAAAGGAATCAGAGGGTATTAACTTGAATCGTAAGGAAAAGAGACAATGAAAGCAGACAGAAGCAACTAAAAAACTATTTCAAGTGCATCTAGAAAGCAGACAGAAGCAACTAAAAAACTATTTCGAGTGCATCTAATGAGTAGTTAAGATAACTAATGCTGCAATGGTTATAATTTCAGTAGTAATAATGATCCTGCATTTTGATTAAAAACAGCAAAATTATCATAATCACATAAGAAATTAATGCATGCTCAGAAATAATAAGACGGTCAAAGCCAATTAGACAACAAGAGTTGAAAGGAAATCACCTGAATGCGAGCATACAACTCATCAAAAAATAATAATATAGTAAATCCCATGGCCAGCCCATAAAAAGCCGTTGAAAAAGCAATAGAGGTTGCACTAAACGAATGTACACACTCCCTGTGACAGATACATATTCTTGGTCATCAAAAACTTCTAAACAAAGTGAGGACCATGATCTATAATAGAATTAAAGAATTGCATAACATACAAATAATTAAATTGGTGGCGTTAAGAGACGGATAACAGAAAGAAGACAGGAAACACAATTCACAAACATTATATATATGGGGAGAGACAGAGAGAAAGAAGGACGGGCAGAAATAAATCATTAGTCAAGTACATGTCATGTCAGTTAAGAATCACAAGGCTTTTATAAATCTATTTGTTTAAAGCAAGAGATAAAGATCACTCAATTGGAAGCATATTCCACTAACTTGCCACAGTTCAAAAACACAATGTCAAATTTTCAATTAAGAGAAACGAATCCAATACATCTCAGCGCATAAAACGTTATTCCAGTAATTAAAATTTTTACGGAAAAGAAATTATGAATCATTCAGTAGATAAATAAAATAAGCACCATTTAATCATTTACATTAAAGTTGAATAAGAAAACAGTATCTTATTATATTTATTAACAATGTTTCATAAGAGACTACCAAAATGCCGCATAAGAGTTCGACTCAGCTGAATATACACTCTAGAAAAAGTGAAGGTAACTTCAAAATCTACACAATGCTTTGATAACATCAAACAATTAACAAATATGATTGCAAGCTCAATTAGAACCAAATTAAAAATTATATTCAATAAAAGAAATGAAAAGCAGGTTGCACTAACTAACCATTAAATCTTACTGAGTTTAGGCAGAGCAACCAACCATAAATTAACTTTTCAATATTTGTATAAAAAAACAAAAGGCTCAAATCCCTACCTGAAGGATGAAAACTGAAATGTTAAGGGATCCAGTACGAATATTTGATTTTTCTGTTTTTCTACCATGTCCTCAAAGTAAGCCTGCAAGCCATTGAGTCTCAGATAGAAACGAAGAGAATTCCCATCCTTCGATGCATACTTTGTATTTTCCAGTTTCGGAATATCAAGTATCTTAAGCTCCTGCAACCTGAGGCACTCAGGATCTTCATCATCCTGTTCTGCGCAGGTGTGTATTGGTGCCAAATCAGACTTTGAAGTTGGCCAAACAACAACTTCAATGTCACAGATATCAAATCCAAGGTGAAAATCGTTCCCACTAACTACATGGCTGTTCACACCTACATTAACATTCCTTGCTCCAATCTTCCTTGATGACAATTGGACGTGAGGACCAGCTACAAGCACTCCTATTTGAATGCCTTTCCCAGTAAGCATTCTAAGAAGGCACATCTTTGTTTTACTAGAATAGCACTCATATTTTTTTTCCCAACTAACATCTGGTTGATGCTCAGTACTTCGAGGAGAATACGAAAGATCCCTGGCCCTCCCATTTCCCTGAGTCCAGTTTAGCGCATGTTGTATCTGCCTAAGAAGCATAACCACTGACAGTATTGACAAATATCCCAAAACTATGTTGAACTTTCCCACCGTCAAATTGCATTTCCAAAGCCCGGAACCCAGTTTTTTGAGATCTGGATGTCTCAGAAAGCTTTTCATCTCAAAAAGAAGGCGTGGATTTTCAGGACACTTGATTTCACTTTCTTCAAATTGCTTGCAAGCTCTTCTCCAATTCAAGCACATTTCTCCTATAAAACTTTCTAGACATGGGTCACAACCACCATCTGCATGACTGCAAGCACTGGTTTTATTACTTTCTGAAAGGAGAAAGATTTTTGCAGGCTCACCATGCAAAATATTTTTCAAATTCTTAACTCTCTCTTTTGCTCCTCCAACAGAACTGATGAAATACTTGACTTTCAGTTTTCCACAGGAGAAAGACAATGTCTGTTCAAAGATGTCTTCTATGTACATTAGTAACAACACTTTAATAGAGAAACGGAATGAAAAAACATCCGAATATGAGATCCCAATATGTGATTCCACTTTTTCACTAACAGTTTGAACTCCACTCATTGAGGAAAGGGTAATGTAAATTTTTCCAACACTTAAAATGAAGCGGAGGCGTGAATATGAACACTCAGAAACATTTCCCAGGTGTCCAACAAACTGTTCATCTTGAGTTGAAGATTTCCTGAGATAGAAAAGGCATGCTGTTGACTGGAAAATTCTGTGCATAACTTTCCAAACAAAGGTTTTGAAACAGGAATTAACAAAGAGTTCTCTGTAATTATCTTCAGAATGTTGATCACTTGACACAGCTTTAATTCGAGCTATAGTTCGAGCCTGCGCAATAGCTTCAGCAGGTAGCTCTTTCTCAATGTCAGATATCACCTCCCAATAGTGCTTAGCTGAAGTCAAAATTACCTTGTCTCTTGGCATCTTAATATCAGATCTTTCCAACAAGTGATCAGCACGATATCGAATTAGAGACAACAAATATTCGTAATGGTTAACATAATGTAGCCACAGAATAGTAAGACCAACTAATTTATACCATGACAATTTGGGAGCCAAAATCACATGGCCAATTTTGATTGCTGCTAGTCTCCATAGATGCCGACCATTTCTGACCCGCTTGGATTCTTTTGAGAACACTTTACTAAGTTCCATGAAAACAGGAAAATCAACTGGAGAAAATAAGAAACTTAACTCTGGAATTCGAAGAGTGAATTCTACAAGTTTGAAATCGTATAATTTGATGCAAGCAGACAGTGTCCCGGAGGAACAAATATGGTTAATTTGATTGCTTTCCTTATACCCTACCTTAAAGCAACTACAATTGATAACCAAAGATCCCTCCTTCAGAGGTAGAAAGAGTACATTAGCAAGCCCTCTGCAAAGACACCCATGAACAAAATGTAGAGATTCTGCATTGAACTCCTCTAATTCCAACAAATATGCAAAGGATTCATTTAAGGTAGGGACTTGTACTTGCAAATTAATGCTAAGTATCTGTAGACGGCAATGTTGAAGAATGAGATTCAAAAAAGAAGACTTAACCCGATTTCTCCGACAATTAGTAGCCAAGATTGCTTCCAGAATATCATGCAGAGCACTACCCTGGTCAGGAAGAAAGCCAAAGTCATTTTGGCCATGTTTTCCAAATCAAGTAGTAAAAGTATTGGCACACCTAAATGATGAGCTAAGGAAAAGAATCTTCTAATTCAATGAGATTCAGTGATACAATAATACATCATCCCAGTTGAGCACAAAGAGGCATAGAGATGCTTAAACTATCACTTTTAAAAGTAACTATGCAGTAAGGAAAAAATTTCAGGAAACCATTTGTAATTGAAATAACGGCACCTAATAATAAGTTCATTCTTAATTGAATTCAATACCAACAAGACATTAACAATGCTACTTACTCCACCACGTTTAGCCCAACTATTAACACTCCCTGAGATGGAATTTATGGCTATTACCAATTCGTTGATGAGTTTAATAATCCATAAAAGTAAAACACCAAAGTTTGACCACTAAATCATTGTCATGTCTGGTGCAACTTAGAAACATGATTTAGCTCCAAGCAATTAAAATTTATATAAAATAACGCCAGAAAAGGGTAAAAAAGAACCTCCGGATCGATCATGAATAAATCCTTCTTCAAACTCTCGAACGCCGCATAACTCGATTTCCGCACCTTTCTAGTACCTTCCTTTTCCATTTCCCTTCAACAAAAGAAATTACATAGTTTTTTAAAAAAAAACCAATAAACAAAGAAAAAGTGAAACCGAGTGACGTGGCTTACTTATACGATAATGTAACTTTGATTCCACGAGCTTCGAAAGTGAAGGCGGTTGCAGACCAATTAGAGAATCGAACGACGAACTCTTCGATAACAAATTCCTTGAAAATGAAGCGGGGAGAAGATGAACCGTCGACCAGCTCGCGGTTGAGAGCTGACGTGTCGAGACGGAGGTTTTGGGCGGTTGCGATGGAACTGATGAGCCCTAACTGGAGGTCCAGCTCGGGATCTTGTTCCAGCCATGGACGAAGCAGAGACGATAGTCTCCTTTTAACGAAGTTGTTGAAAAACATTTCTGTTTGAAGCTTGGTTACTTGAAGCGGATTAAGTTGATCTTTGTTTCTTCCATTGCACAAATAACAGAAATTTCGCGAGAAACAAACGGAGAATTCATAAAAGAAGCTCCGAGAGAGCGGGAAAGTTCGATCACACCAGAGTGTACAAATTTGCGCACTGAGCACTAATTTGGTATTATCCTTTTCTTGTGCGTTGACGCTCTCTTAATTTGTTCTGAAGGTGTTTATATTATTCATCTTTAAAAAAATAATAATAAATTAAACAAACACAGTATGGGCCGCTCAATGATCCCGGGTCCGGCCCACTAAAAGCTAAGAAAGCCCAATTATGGAAATATCTGTTAGCCCAAAGACAGGACAAGTAAGACCGGAATTCTCTACCAACTTCAAGAAACAAATAAAAAAACAAAAAGTGTTTTTATTGAAAGCACAATACCTAAGAAAATCTCATAATTATTTTAAAAATTTTAAATAAATTTTTTTTATTATATTCAATAAAATCTTTATATCTTTATTTTCAACCAATTAAACTTTTATTATTAATTATTATTAATTAAAATAATACATATTATTTTTATATTACATAGAGTTAACATGATATTGATGTGAAGTATGAAAATATCAAGATGACATGTCATTATATCATATTGGCATATCATGTTACAATTTAATATGATATACCATTATCACGTGATATAAAGAAAACAAATGAAGTTTTAATTAATAATAGTTAGTTGATTATTAGTTATAAATATTTATTTAATTTAAAATAAAAATATAAAAACTTAATTTAATCAATAAAAAGATAAAATTTTATTTTTTTATAGTTTAAATATTATTTTAAATATTGTGTCTTAATTAAGTGAGTTGATTGTAAATTTTAGAATAGATTACATTGCAGAAGTTTGAAGGGTAACTGAGTTGAATTAATTTTGGATATTACAAATTCAACTCACTTTATTTTAAATTAACCTTACACCTAACAAACAAATCAAATCGATGTAAGTGTTTTATTATTTGACTCGAAACAATTTTCAAAATTAACCAAAATGTTCAAATATATTTCTAATGTAACATTCACCAAATTAAAAATGCATATATTCAATCAATTTTAGTATTATTATCTTAAATTTAAAAATTGAAACTAACTATAAATAATCATACTTAATTAAGTAAAATGTTGAACCTAAACAGATTATATTTTGATGTTGACTAAAAAAGAAAAGGGTAAACCTAGATTCATTCATTTATGAATTATCCAAAAAAAAATCAAATCCACGTCAGAGGAAGTGATCGAGAAGACAACAACTAAAGCTTTTGTCTGAAATTATCCATGTAGGAAAACGAACATTCACCCTAAATTCTGGGAATTATTTGCCTTAAAAATAGAGATATCCACCTAAAAGGCTTAGCCCCTAAAAATATTCTTTACCACAATCTTAGAGACACAAGACAGGATAGAGAAAGCAACCTTATAGCCTTTTAGACCAAGTCAAAACCTTTCGTAATTTTCCTATCGAATAAAACAGCCAAAAATAGTTCAATGACAGCCCTTGATAGCCGAGACAAGATCGTCATCCTGCCCTCTGAGACCGACGTGGCATAATCCAACTGGATATACGAACTCGATCTCAAATGACAACATGGAAACAATCCCAGCGAAACATCCATCAAAACTACCCGGCAAAAAGGAAAAACGAAATTCTTCCTTGTTTAATTTGAGCCTTTATAGTTTCTGTTTTCTTTATTCTTCCTTAGGCAACCGCATCTTCCTCCGCTTCCCTTTGGTTCCTTTTATCCTTCATCTCTTGGTTTCCCTTGTTCTTTGGTTGACCTTTTCGTTGGATTGTTTATCACCATTGTTGTTCATTTTTTTTATGGAATCAATAAGGGGTAGAAAAAGGGGTGGTCGCATTTTCTTGGAACAAACCAGCTCTGTTGGCCAAAAGTTCGGTAGGCTAAAGAATTCAGTCTCTACGGAAGAAGATTCCGGGGATCGAAAGAGCAACACTCCCAAAAACAGCAGCCAAGATTATTCCTCAATGGCTATCGACGGTGGCGCCTCTCCCTACAATGACTCGTCATCATCTCCTTTCAAAAAGTCCCCATGGTCATCTCACCTAGCCGGTAATTGCAATTCTTCTGCCGTTGAAGACTCCAACTTCTCTCCTAATGTGCTGATGGGGTCTTTGGTACGAGAGGAAGGGCATATATATTCCTTGGCGGCCTCTGGGGATTTATTATATACTGGTTCTGATAGCAAGAACATCAGAGTTTGGAGGAACCAGAAGGAGTATTCAGGGTTTAAATCGAACAGTGGATTGGTGAAAACTATAGTCATTGCTGGAGAGAAGATCTTTACGGGTCATCAAGATGGGAAGATTCGAGTTTGGAAGATTTCGAACAAAAACGCAAGTGTTCATAAACGAGTTGGGACGCTACCAACTTTGAAAGACTATTTGAGGAACTCCCTCAAGCCTAGTAGTTATATTGAAGTGAAAAAAAATCGCAGCGCGATATGGCTCAAACATTTGGATGCTATATCTTGTCTTAGTTTGAATGAAGACAAAACGTTGCTTTACTCGGCTTCTTGGGATAAAACCTTCAAAGTTTGGAGAGTTTCGGATTCAAAATGTTTAGAATCCATTCAATCTCATGATGATGCAGTTAATTCTGTTGTTGCAGGGTTTGATGGGCTGGTGTTTACAGGTTCAGCTGATGGAACAGTCAAGGTTTGGAGAAGAGAATTGCAAGGAAAAGGAACTAAGCACTTCTTTTCTCAGACATTGTTGAAGCAAGAATGCGCTATTACAGCATTAGCAGTGAATCCTGAAGCTACGTTTGTTTATTGTGGCTCATCGGATGGGCTGGTCAACTTTTGGGAACGTGAAAATCATCTCTCTCACGGTGGCGTTATGAGAGGCCATAAGCTGGCTATTCTGTGCTTGGTAGCAGCTGGGAACCTTGTAATCAGTGGATCAGCTGATATGGGAATTTCCGTATGGAAAAGATCAGGCAGCGAGCATTTGTGCTTGTCAATGTTAACAGGCCATAGCGGCCCTGTCAAGTGCTTGGCAATAGAAAGAGATCATGAATCAGCATCTGGTGAAAAGCGGTGGATTCTTTACAGTGGTAGCCTAGACAAGTCCGTGAAGATGTGGCGCATATCGGAGCGAGCACCTCCAATGATGCAAAACCAGCACCAGCCTTATTCATCAGACAGCAAACGTGTGCCGACCTCATTGACAGTGGCTCCTAGCTTCTCTTCTCAAGGCAGAATTAGCCAGAGAAAGTACTAACGAAGAGTTTCAACCCTTGTGCTGGACTCAATTTTGATTCATGACCTAAACTTTGCATGGTCATTTCAGGGAATAGACCGAGGTTGTGATATTTCATGTGTGAGTGTGACCAGGGACTTGATTTGGATTGTGAATGCTACCATCATCTATGTATTCCTTTAGGCATTGGGGATGTTCATACCAGATTCAATTGATCCACCAAACGTACCAAAATTGAATTCAATTTATGTATGTGCTTAGAAGCCTATCACCTGTACGATTGTTCCTGAATCTTAACAGAATTTCTTTCCTTGCGTGTCATGTCTGCTTGTTTCTTTCACCAACCAACATTGTTAGTCTTGGCTTGGAAAACTTAAGGACACGATTATCGGTTGTTTCCCCTGTTTTCAGTGTATCTTCCATGATGACCCTGACCCTAATGTTGACTTCCTTTACAATTTTGGTGTGAACAGAATATCAAGTGATGAATTTCTTCTAAACATGAAGTCATAAGAATCTTGTCATTCTCCTAAATCTTTTTCTTATTGTCTGCAAGAAAAACTCAACATTGACTCTCCATGCATGTTCTAAATTCTCCTTTGAATGTAGAAACTTTTGGATAATGCAATGGGCTCAGCATAAGCTACATAAGTCAAAGTCTTAAACAGGACAAACTAATGAAACAGTTCAAGACCCATTTGCGGATTAATGAAATGCAGATTAAGTATTTTTCTTTCTGGGTTCAACGTTGACATATGATTAAGAAAGGATCGGAACATTTTCCTTTGTAGAAGTTCGAAACCAAACAATTTTGACTTGAAATCCCAGTTTCCAAGGGTGCAGATAAAGATAAAGTAAGAACCAAGTATTAAGCCAAAGAACATGGAAAAATCAGAGCCAGTGCAGAAACTGAAGTTTATGATTATGTTTGGAGCGGACCACCCTGGCCGGTCTCTTTGGCTGGTCAGCTGCTACAACTGTACCTTTTCTTGGTACCAAAGCACGAGAGTTAGGTGAAAGCACACCATGTGACAACCCAGTGTTTTAATTCCTTAAACAGGAAAGTTCTTGCCTTTTGGTTTGGCCTTATTCCTTAATTAATGTTTCAGCTTGTTTTGGCCTTTTGCATTGTTGAAGTATTGAAATCTCAATATAACTAACAAGATTACAATCATAAAGCAAGGAGAAGGCAGGGGTTTGGTTTTGGGTGTATGTTGACAGGCCAATCACCTATTAAAAGCATTAATTAAATTGCAGTAGCTGACTAATCTTTCTTGGCAAGGCTTAATTTTTTAAACATTTTGGAGGAAAACTAGCTGGGAGTTTGGTTTTAGAGATAAAGTTGATGGAAAATATATTGCTATGAAACAGAGAAGCTGGTTAAAGGTATAACATAACACACAAAATTTTAGTCTGTCGCCTTCAAATCGTCATAATCATGGCCTTAAATCATAGACCTTTTAAGTTTTGAGACAATGAGATATTTGGTTAGATTGAGATCCATTAATTAATAAAGATATGTTGGTTGGAATAAAAGGTTTTTACGCGAAAAGAGAGATTAAAAGAATTTTAACAGATATATGATTTAAATTATGAATGGAATATTAAACGAGATGCGTAAATAAAGATAAATAATTTTTGTTTTATTTAAATATTTATAACTGAGATTATCAATTACATTAATTTTGAAAATTTGACTGCATGTCAAGAAGGAATACTATTCATTAATTTTTATTTTTTTATTATATGTATAAATTTTGATATATATATATATATATAATATGATTATCTTTATAATTACTTTTAATCACTTTTTATATAAAATTCTGAATCAATGATTTTTAAATAAAATGTAAAATGAATAAAATATATATGATTTAAAATTTTAATTTAATAAAAATATATATGATTCAAATCCTGTACCCATCCAATTGTCACCTTTTTCAGACATGAACCAAAAGAAAAGCAGTTGTACGGGGCTGTCCCAGGCCCGGCCTGTCGTGACATGGATCAGGGATGAGGAAAGTACAATGCATTCCAAGGATATCGTTGCGGAGGATTGAAGCTTTCCTCGTCCATTGCCCCCAACAACGGGGCCTGTTGGCCCAGAGGCCCCCCCTGCCTCTGCGTTTATCTCCACCATTCAAGGAGCAGGAGCTGGCCGAAAGAAAGATTTACGATAATCACTTTATAATCGCTTTCTTTTTCTTTTTTTTGGGGTAAAGGTTTGGCCATTAGGCCTTAAAAAGACAGTTTAATTTAAATTTTTGAAATCCCATTTTGATGTGTATTTTTTTCTAAAGGGAAATAAATTTCGCTTTCAATCAATAATTTAATAGATTTTTTTTTCCAACTATAACTCAGTGTCTAACTTTTATTTTCACAAAGAATTATACTATTAATTTGTTCAGCAAATTATTAAAATATTTTTTAATATAAATAAATAAATAAATTTTGAATTGAAGGTAACTATTTTCGTTGAGAAAAGAGATATTTAGAGAGTGCTAATTATAAAAAAATATATACATAAAACGGGCTTTAAGAGAAGTTGAAATCACAATAAATATAAATGAAATTTACTTAAAAATTTGTTAGTTAAAAGTCAAAAACTGTTAATAATTTGATGATCTGAAATCCAATTAAAACATTGCTATATTGTATGGTGAGAATGGTTATAAAAATAATTGCTACCAAATAACCATCCCATGACTATGGACATGTAAGCTGCTTCAAAAATTCAAACATTCCCACACTGCTAAACTTAGAAAACGCTACCAAAAAGGCAGTAAACACAATCAGATGAACCTTTTACCAACCCATCAACCACTCAATTGCAAGAACTAAAGGAAGAAAAAGGGAAATCTTCCTTTGATTTCTTACCTATTCCTTTCAAATTGAACAGCCCCAAGAAAAAGGCAGAAACCTCCAAACCTAACCTAACAGGTAGAAAAAAAGAGAGCTACAATGCAGTCCCCTGCATAATAATAATAATAAAATTAAATATTTAAATAAACTTTTGAATTATGTAAAAAAAAAAAATTTAGACTTTCTCTTTTTATTACGTTCAAATAAATTCTTAAATTTTTATTTTAAATCAAATAAGTTATTTTTTTTTAAATTAATCTACGATATATGTGATACTTTTATATCATATCATTTATCACGTGACAGATGACGTGATATTAAATATTATTGATTAATATTTATATATTTATTTTTTAACACATTTATTCAATTTTAATCAATAATATTTAATATCACATTATCTATCACGTGATAGATGATTTAGTATAAAAATGTTACATGTATTATTGATTAATTTTTATTAGTCAACGATTAAAAAAATAATTTATTTAACTCAAAATAAAAATTTAAAAATTTATTTGAACGAAATAAAAAAATAAAGATTGAATTAATTTTTTGACATAATTGAAATACTTATTTGAACATTTAATCTAATAATAATAATAATAATCAAACAAATTGATACAAAAGCAGATAAGAAAAGGAGAAATCCTTAGAGCCAAATCCGAATCCAAAATCCACCATGGCTGCTCTCCTTCTGTCCTTTTGCTATTATACTTTTCTTCCCAAAGCTCCAATTCCGATACGACCACTCAAATTTTCACTAGCTAGCTTAGCCCCCCTTACCTAAAAAGACAAAAGTTCTTCCCCAGCTCATACCCCACATGCTCTCTTTACGAAACTTAAAATAATTGAAAATAAAGAACTCCAGATTCCAATTCTAAGCCAGTAAGCTGTAAGCCCCATTTGCTGTTTTTTTTTTTTGTTTGCTGTCATTTTCCCTTACCCTCCACCCACAATACTCTTTTCACCTTTCCTTTCATTTCCTTGTAGTTCTTCCCCATACTTCACAAGACTTCTCCCATCTCTCTAATCCAGAAAATACAGGAAAAAAAAAAAACAACCCAAAGATGCCACCGGAAGAAGGCACAACTTTTCCTAGCTTGGAAAACGAAGAGGAACAACAGTACTCTTTTGCAGTCGAATACACCGGCCCTCCGTTGCCGTACGATCTTCCACGAGCGGTTCCCATCAACGTCGAGAAAATCCCAGTAGCGGCCGTAGTTTCAAAGGTACCACTCTCCAATACTGAACTCCATATACCAGTTGTACCTCCAATTTTGGCACCAGATCGTAACAAGTTCTCGAAAGAACTCCTTCTTCAACCAACTGTGTCACCAACTTCCGTTATTGCTTTTGAAGAAAGGGTTTCTGAGGATACTAATAATTGTTTGTTATCTGGGGAGTTAAGTAGTTACGAGTCTGGGGAGTTAGCTGAATTGGTTAACAATAATGATAGTGCTTCGAGGCGGTTAGGGGCTTGTTCTATTAGTAATGAACATTCGAGTACGCTTGATTATTGTGATAGCTTTGATAAATCGAGGGAAAGTTCGTCGCAAGCAAGGGTCTCGAATGATGATGATTTGAATCAACCTGATTGGGGTTCTAATGAGTCTGTTTTGAGTTTAGATTACCCGTCTTCGCGGGTTTCTTCTCTTAAGACTGGAGACTGTAATAATGAGTCTAATGGTGATGTTAGAAGACCTCAGGTTGTTACTTTTCTTGATATTGAATCAGATGATGGACTCGATGAGGAATTTAGTCAAGATGAGGTGCAGCCTCAGGTTGTTAGAGCTAAAAGGGAGCCACAAACAAAAGGGAAGAAAGGGTCATGTTATCGATGTTTTAAAGGGAATAGGTTTACGGAGAAGGAGGTTTGTATTGTTTGTGATGCTAAGTACTGTAGTAATTGTGTGCTTAGAGCTATGGGGTCTATGCCTGAAGGAAGGAAATGTGTTACTTGTATTGGTTTTCCGATTGATGAGTCAAAACGTGGGAGTTTAGGGAAGTGCTCTCGAATGCTTAAACGGTTGCTTAATGATTTGGAGGTAAGACAGGTAATGAAGGCTGAAAAGTTGTGTGAAGCAAATCAGCTGCCACCTGAGTATATATATGTGAACGGACAACATCTTTGTCATGAGGAGTTGGCTATATTGCAGAGTTGCCCAAACCCACCGAAGAAGCTAAAACCAGGAAACTATTGGTATGATAAAGTATCCGGTCTTTGGGGAAAGGTGAATATGGAATCTTTAAATGACTTTGTTATTTGATTTCTTTGCTGGAATTTATTTACATCATTACAGAATCTAATAAATTGTGCTATCATTGACAGGAGGGACAGAAACCTTCGAAGATAATTAGTCCCCATCTAAATGTTGGTGGTTCTATCAGGCCAGATGCTAGCAATGGAAACACACAAGTTTTCATAAATGGTCGAGAAATTACAAAAGTAGAACTTCGGATGCTGCAGGTTGAAATTTGTAAACATGTAATTTTGTTAAGATGGTCCTTATTGTGCTATGATTATTAATGATCATTTTGGTGAACATTGCAGTTGGCAGGGGTTCAAGTTGCAGGCAACCCACACTTTTGGGTGAATGAAGATGGGTCATACCAAGAAGAGGGACAAAGAAATACGAAAGGATATATATGGGGAAAGGTATATACTACATACATATTTGAGTATGCTCTCTGCCTTTATATGTTTATTCCCTTTTTTTTTTAATTGATTTGTTTTTTCGGTGAATGAAGATGGTTCTAATTAAGCATTAATTTATTGTTCAAATTAATATTTAGGCTGGAACAAAGCTCGTTTGTGCAGTCTTGTCACTGCCTGTTCCTTCTAAATCTTCAAATAATTGTGGGGAGCAGCTGAACAGCATGGCCAGCAGATCTGTTCCTGACTACCTTGAGCAGCGCACACTACAGAAAATTCTTTTGGTTGGATCTACTGGATCTGGGTCAAGCACCATATTTAAGCAGGTAGATATTTACCAGGAATCATATCTTTACATTCATTGCTCTGTAGTTCTACTTATATGCAGATATATTTTCTATGCTAGACACAGTTTCTGTAAAATTCTCATGTCCTCTTTTATTGAGGGAGATCCAAATTTGATTTAAAGAATATAATTAAGTATATCAATCTTTTTTTTTTTCACATGCCAGCAACAATACTGCCTTACATTTGGGTATAATTCTATGATGGTTCTGTAGAATTTATATATTTCAACACTTGTTACACTACAGTTTTACTGAGATAAAAAGTGCGAATAGACTTTCAGGGATAGTGTGTTACAGTATTTATGATTCTCAAGTTTAAGAGAAAGGGAATATTTATATTCCTAATCGTAACCCTGAATTTTCTTGAATTTAATTTTAGTGTTTCTATTTACCATTTTGCCTGCATATAACTCATTATTATTTCCTATATGTCTTCATTTTTTATGTGCGGTTGATGGCGTATGTTTATGTGATAATGTAAGATTACTGCTTACAGACAGAATGTAAAATGTAAACGAAATTAATTAATTAGTCAATTAAATGAAATGGTTTGTTTCAGGCGAAGATTCTTTATAAAGATGTACCATTCTCTGAGGATGAATGTGAAAATATCAAGTGGACTATCCAGACCAATTTGTATGGTTATCTTGGCATACTTCTTGAGGGCCGTGAACGGTTTGAGGAGGAAAGTTTGGCTGAAATGAGGAAAAGGAAATGTTCCAAGGAAACTGACCATGAAGGTGAAGCTACATGTTGATTTTATTCTCCAAGTCATCCTTTTGACCTACATATATCCATGGATTTGCTAATATATATGCAGGCTTCTATCATTCAACCCTATCTCTTTTGGCAAAATTGGTCTTAATCTGAAAGGAACAAGCTTATTAGAATGAGAAGTTAGTGCACACATGTTTCTTGCTGAATGTTCAAATATGACATTGTTTATGCTATTCATAGGCTGCTTCGTTTGTAAACAAATTTCTTTACATGTGGAGATCATTGAGGGTTTAAGTCTTTAATTTTTCCCACCCCTGTAAATTTTGAAGGGCATTTTATCATCTTATATCCCGCATGATCAGACTGACATTAATTAATAGCATCTATTTTGGAAGTATCTGATTATTTTGTTTTTCATGTTTATTGGCAGGGAGTAGTAATGATAGTGATGGCAAAACTATCTATTCCATTGGCCCGAGGCTCAAAGCATTCTCTGACTGGCTTCTGAAGACTATGGTGTCAGGCAATTTGGAAGCCATTTTTCCAGCTGCTACTCGTGAATATGCACCATTGGTTGAGGAGCTATGGAAGGATGCAGCCATTCAGGCAACTTACAACCGCAGAAGTGAATTGGAAATGCTACCTAGTGTTGCTAGTTATTACTTGGAGCGGGTAAGATCATGCTTGTTACTCCTTTGCTTGTTCCATATCACTAGTTTTATGTATCTGAAGTTTGCTTGAACATCGTTTGTCTCTTTTAACTAGAAAAGGTAGCAGTAGCTGTTGTCTTAAAGAACAGAAGGTGACTGGTTTTGGGATAACAATCACGTAGAAGCCATTAATGGAATTCTATGACTGACTTTCTGAATTGGCTCAAGGTGAAAATAGTGCTTAGAATTTTTTGTGCTAAACTGATCTAGCTGTCTTTGGATGAGAAGAGTACTCGAAGAAAGGAATTCATCATGTTGACTTTTGACTTCATGACCCTAATTCATGTTGTGGAACAAATGAAGCACCAATAACCTAGGAACAATCTTCAATAAATTGGGCTTCTGACATTTTTTGGCCCAAGACTTTAGAGAAGAAAATAGAGCTCTAATTGCATTTTGTGTTATGTGGTAAGCAACTAATACATGAGGAGCAATTACATCAACATGAACTAATTAAGGTGCATGCGACTAACCTACATTGCCAGATTTTCTATACTACTGTTGTTTATATAAAAAAATGCTATGGTGAAAATCCTAATCAAACTTTATGACTACTTGTGGGTACTTAAGAATAATACTCCTTCCATCTTTCCAAGTTGTTGTCTATAGCTAAACTGTAGCATGATGTTCAAATTGAACATTTCAATTAATTGCTTTTATGAAAAATTGTACCCTTAGAATGTGGTTAGAGGAAAACATTATTTCAATGAAAGGAGAAGGTGCTGATTTGTTTGTGTTTCATTGGAGTATATAGACAGTGGGGTTTTGCATGTGAAGATGAACACATGGGGACAATGTTGGGTTTTAGAGATATGGTGTTATAAGTGTGGTACCCATAAGTCAACTGTTTCTGCAACACTAGGATTAATGCTTCTTGAAGAAAATAAAAATCTCCTCGGAATGGAGAATCTTATCAGTTCTACAAAGATTCTTGTTTGCTGCACAAGCATGTAGCCTCATCAAGCAAGTGGATAAGCAGAGCCAGGAGTTCCTTAATCATGGCTTATTTAGCAATACACTTGCCTTTATTTAGGCTAATGCATGACATTAGGCGACCTCTTAGTGAGCTCCATTCTGAACACTTACCCATCGAGCAATCTCAACCAGCACTCATACTTGCACTTGTTTGTTGCAGTATGTTTTTGGTTTTGAGCTTTTGTGCCCGATAGTTGGTATGACCAGTGCTAATTTTTTATTAATTGTTTTCTAATGCCTTTTTTTTTTTGTACACTCCAGGCTGTTGAGATATTGAGACTGGACTATGAACCCTCAGATTTGGATATCCTATATGCTGAGGGTGTTACTTCATCAAATGGGCTTGCGTGTGTAGACTTTTCGTTTCCCCAGTCTTCACCTGATGAAACCATTGACACTGCTGATCAGCATGACTCGTTGCTCAGGTGGGTGCCAATATTGAGTGCACACTTTAGTCACATTTTTTTTTTCAAATGTATCTGCATTTTGTGAGGCCTGTAAGTCTTATTGATTGCTAGTTGCTACCGAGCAATGGGTACGTAAATCACTTGGTAAAACTGTGTACTCTGTGGTGATCTAATTACTCTATTGAATTTTGCAAACCTATTCGGTTATAACTTAATATTCTCATTTGGAGTGTGATAAACTTACAGTTTCTGATTGGTTCTCAGGTATCAACTAATTAGAGTGCAAGCAAGAGGCCTTGGAGAAAACTGCAAGTGGCTAGAGATGTTTGAAGATGTTGGAATGGTCATCTTCTGTGTTTCCTTGAGTGACTATGACCAGTTCTCTGCTGATGGGACTAATAAGATGCTACTGAGCAAGAAATTCTTTGAAAGCATCGTTTCTCATCCGACATTTTATGAGATGGACTTCCTTTTAATACTAAACAAATTTGATCTATTTGAGGAAAAGATAGAACGGGTACCATTGAGTCGGTGTAAGTGGTTTGATGATTTTCAGCCGGTGATCAGTAATCATCGTTCGAATGCAAATAGCAACAGCATTAATCATAATCCAACGCAGGGACAGCTGGGCTTCCATTATATTGCTGTCAAGTTCAAGAGGCTTTATTCTTCGCTCACAGGGCGGAAGTTGTATGTTTCTAATGTGAAAGGATTGGAACCCAATAGCGTCGATGCAGCTCTTAAATTTGCAAGGGATATTCTAAAATGGGATGATGAGAGAGCCAACTTCAGTGAGCACTCATTTTATAGCACAGAAGCAAGTTCCTTCTCTCATTGATGTCTAATTTTCTAGGACCAGGAAGGTTTGTTTTAATTCATGAATGCTAGTGTACATACAAGTAATGATGGAATAGTAAATCTCCACATCTTATACAGTGAGGGCAGAAGATGTGTTTTTGTACAATGCATTGTGTGACTGGCTGCCTCTTTGTACACAATTCATTACATTCATTTGTAAGATAAGATGAAAATGTATGATTCAGTGATAGCTCCTCCAGTATATTACAGTTGTGAAAAAAATCTCCTTGGGTTGTGATAATTCCATGTCCAAGGTCACCATATCCCTTCTGTTCGAACAATTCAGCACCATGCACATGGGTGGTTAATGGTTCATGTGTTACTCTATTTTCTGGATATGCGTTGTTCTTTTTCACATCTCTATTAGATAAATAGCCAAAATCACTAATTATTTATTTTTTATTTTCTACAAATACAAGCTCAAATGATAAATTTATATATCACAAACTGTTGTAACAAACCAGTAAAAGTCATTTTGTTATTTTCATCCATTAAATGTGAGTATAAATGTTTAATACAAAAATGAAACAATGACATTTATGTGTAAACAAATTTGCATTGTAACTAGATTGATGTGTATTACTGGGTTTCCAAAAGTGAAAGAATCGAACTGATCAAACCCCAAAACTCTCCAATGGCTGAAGGAGAGCAGCCTGATTCAGAAGAATAATTATTTCAGTCATCTATGTAACTATACCGTGCCTGCTCCTCTGTGTTCAACAAAATGTTTTTAATTGCCCAACCTAGTGCTGCCATTTGTTCATTCAACGGGACAAACTCTCGCTGTACGTATTGCCTACTATCCTCAATCAGTTTAAACCATTCTTTGAGAAAGAAGTCTGAAGAATCACTAGCCTTCATCATGCTTTCTAACGTACTTGAATGGAGGGCCTTGCGAACATAGCATGCCTGGAACAACACAAACATTAGCGTCACCTTTAACCTCAGCAATTGTAAACATAAGCTCCTGTATACATAGATGTCAAACAAAATTTTGCATAGATTTTAAAAGAATTCTTTTTTACCTGCAACAATCCCATGATAACATCAGCTGTGCGAGCCCCTTCACGTAAGCAAAGAAGGATGCCTTGCTAGAGTTTCATAAGAGGCAAATGAAAAAAAGCGATGAGCGAGATATCATTATACATAAGCACCATAGTTTATGCAGCAGCTAGTAAAGAGTTTCATTGTGTATGCACCTCTCTAGTTCTTGGTAGTCCACGGTAGAAGATCTCTATGCATATGAAATAATAATCCTTGTTTCTTACAGACTGCATTGTACTCATCGATAATTTAGGTAATTGACCCTTGGGATTCAAGCCCCCCATCCTGATGCACCATGGCTCTTTGCCTAATCCAAATTTCAATAATTGATTTGAATCTCATCTATCTTTAACAGTTAGTTCTAAAACAGATCATGTAAACGATGCACTAAAAGCTAAAGCACAGCCGTGAGAAACTTCACCTTTTCTCCACATAAAATTGATGTCTTCTTCTTTACTCACTTCTTCAGGTGAAGGCACATATCCCATTGCAATCCATGTATCAAGTATGATTTCAAGTCTATCCTGAATGTTGGAAAAGAAAAAGAGAGAAACAAAGACGAAATAGAATTAATGAAACAGATAGCTTTGAATTTTCATGAGGAAAATTTCCTCAATTTCCCCCCCTACCCCCCCCCCCCCCCCAAAAAAAAAAAAAACAAAAAAAGCTGTCCCAAGTTTCATTTACGGATCGAACATGAATTGGATTGGCATATAGAAAATATGAGATAAGACATGCAGATTTTTTACTCCTCTAGAGAAGTAATTAAAATATGAGAAAGTTGATTTGCTCTTCAATAATTGAACATGTATTGGGATAGAGATAATGCCACCTTAGTCAAGGTTTGGAGATGGACGTGCTTGAGCCCCTGATATATTCCAAAGAGGTCAATCATTGAGAAGAAGGGGTATAGAATGAAAGGTAGGCCTGTTTGCAATCTAGCACATTAAGGACAAGTCAAGAAACCATGCCAGCATTTAGTTTCACAATGAAATCAGTTAAATGATCAAACATATTTCTAATTTTTCTAAAAGAAAAAGAATATAAGATTTCCCACTAAATTCTAACTCCAATGTTACTATTCAAGTGTGGCAGCCATTACTTATATGTTTCATTGTCAATATAGAAATGGGAACTTTGGCCAGAGACAGATCACAAATTTTGTCTCCATTGAAATTTATTTAAAGAAGATTAAAATGGATTTTCTAGAGTATTCTTTAACCCTTGGTGCTCTGGTGTTTATTCATTTGATATTTTTTCAAATTATATGGTGGACACTTGCATGAGATAATGAACTAATTTAAATGACAAGACTTCTAAAAAAGTACATCTCCATTAGATAAATAACCTAAATCACAATTCACTATTAACAACTATTTTTTTTCAGCATCCTCAATTATGTTTTGGTTGCAACAATGAATTTTCTTTTAGTTTCATAAGTATCTAAATAGCCAAACTTTATTTACACCTATATAATATATAGTAAAATATTTATATTTTATTTGCCCCCCTTCCATGAAATTAAATTCATATTAGCAAAGATTTTAAACAAATATCAGTCACATAAATGGCATCTATCTGCCATTATGAAATGACACCAGAATTAGCAACCAGCAAAAGTGGTCATGTAAGTCCAATTAAAAACAATAACAGTTTAAAATATTACATCAAAGAGATGAAAGAGTATAAACCTTTGATTGTTCTTGAGCAACATATTCAAAGCAGCAGCAAGCATGAGACCAAGGTTATCAAAGCATACTGATTGAATCTGAATCCCAATCCAAGATCAGAGCTTTTGCCATAAAAAAAGTATCAAAGATTATGCAAAGAATGTGAAGAAAGAACCATAACCTGTGACTTTGCAGATACTTCAGCAAGGTTATCTGCTATTGCAAAGCTGCGATGAATAGCAGACTGTTTGTACAAGATGGAAAACATCAAAACACCAAATGAGAAGGTACTAAAAGCCATCAACAGCAAAAGACTTGAACAATTATTTTCTTGAAAAAAATTTCCTAGGGGTTAGGAAGAGTAGAAGGAAAGATGAAGCAAATAATCTTTAAAGGATAAGCATAAGCATAAAATGTGTAAATGAAGTAAAAGACTGATATAAATCTTGAAGGGAAAATAACTGAAGATACCACAACTTAAATGGAAAATTAAATCCTTACACTGGTTGCTATATAGCATGCCAAGCTCATTTGTTTTGCAATGTTGGCTAAAGATGCAAGAAGCAAGAAGTGCTGAGGAAATATGGGCGTAAGCAGCTCAACTCCAATGCTCAAAGTGAACAACAGGGATGTTGAAAACCTAACTCTCTTCAAATGAAATAAGACAAAAAAAAAAAAAATTTTATTTCATGTTTTGCAGTTCTTCAGTCACCATAAAACAATTCTTCACATTACTAATTTGTAACTTCTGATTATATTTGACCAGACACCAAAATAGACTACTGGAAACTGCAAAACTGCAATTTATACAACAAGTAAGAGGTGAAGAAGATGTGACATGCAACCCAACTTCTAAAATTGTGGAACTCATACCTTCAAATTGGTGTCAAAAGCAGCTGCCAAGCTAGCTGTATAGATGCACCTGCTTAGCCGTCCAAGTCCATCCTTCAATACCCAGTTAAGGGCAGCAGCTGATGGAAGTGAACGAGAATATCCAATTCCTATAGCCCGAAACATGGCCTGTTTTCATCACATTCTGTCAAAAATAATTTAATTATTGCCGAATTTTCAATAAAATGTCTAACTTGTAAAAGTACCTTTTTTTTCTTTATCTGTCAAAAACCAATATATTATAAAAAAGAAAGCATTTTTCAATTCCTACCCTACTATCTTCTATTAATTTTTTCCTATTTAACAGAGTCACCAAATATTTCCACACTAATACCCCATTTATAAACCAAATTCCCCATTGTTCTGATAACAATATCTTTAAAATTCCAAAAAAAAAATCCATTTGAAAATTTGCAATAACCAAATAAAAAAAAAACCCTTACCTGAGTAGCAAGAACTTGAAGAGCAGAGCTAAAAACCCTGTGTAAAAACTTCCACTTTACATACCCCATATAATTTTCACTAACTTGTTTAGGAATAAAAAAGTTCCCGACAGCCAAGCTAGAAACTTCAACCACCTTATCAAAATTGAAAAAAAATGACGCCGCAGCGCCACCGCCGCCATCGACGCTATGCAACAGAACACGGTTCCCATCCCAGAAGTACCTTGAAACTTTTCCGTACCTCCGTATCTCAATCGGGAGCTGGGCCGGTTTTGACGGCGCAGGCCGGTCGTTTAGTCCTCCATCAAGCTCGTAGGTGATTTGGGTTCTTAGTGTATTGGTTAAAGTTACGACTTTTGAAGAGAATTTGGGGGTTCTGGAAATGGGGTTTTTTGGAGATTTCCATGGGAGCGGGAAATGATGAGAGTTTGATGGTGTATAGTAAAGAGTTGATTGCATGAGAAATTGGGGTTGATGAAATTTAGGTTTTCTACTGATTTTCCCGCCAAATTTTGACGTTGGGTCCGAAGGGTTTGGTTGATAACGGTAGGGTTTAAGGGTTTAAGTAGGAAGAGAATAGAGTCAGAGTAGATACAAGAACTGGCACTGGATAAAGTAAGTTACTGCATAAACCACACACTCAGCTTGGTGCAAAACCAACCGCTTCGAGGATTTTAGTTCAACCACTCCTTCCTTTCCTCCCACGGATTATTTCCTTTAAAATAATAAAATACTGTCACTTAAAAGCCTTATTAATCAAATGTTAGAATTTAATGACTTAAAAGTGTATAGAAATTATACATTATGGGTATATTATTAAATATTAATTTTTTTATTATTATCATTTAGTATTGTTATTATTATGAAATAACAAAAATAAAAAGTTTTTTTTATAAAAAAATTGTCACATGGTGAGTAACTGAAATATAGATAAGTAACATATTAGAAATCCAAACAAATGAGCATAAAGGGGACTGCAAGTCTGCAACCTTTCATGTGAAGCCTGTTGTCAGTTTAACTATTTTAGGAAGGTTTTTTTATGGTATGAAGAAATCACTGGCAACAAGAAATTAGTGCTTTAGTGTAAACATTTATTGTTGTTTCAGTTCAAAGGTATCATTTTTCTTAAAAAAAAAACCATTCCTTTTTAAGGTTTTTTTCTTTTCTTTTGCTCTCCTTCAATGAAACTAAAAGGTGACCTTTTCTGTTTTTGTTCTTGATTTATGTCTGGTTTATGAGAATTGTGTGGTTTGCCATAGCCAACTGTAAGACAGTGTAAAACCCAAATTCATTGCTGCTCTTCGGCATTTCCTCACTGTTCAAAGATCAAGGAGATTCATCCTTCAAGCTTCATGCAGAGCCAAGGTTTTGACTTTCTTTTCTTCACTTCCATTTTTTTAACAGAAGGCTGCACTTTTCTTCAAGTTGAATGTTTGGTGTTTTGAAAGACATGAATGCCTGTAGGATCTTTATCTAAGCAAGAACGCTCTAAATCTATAGGATAAAACCTGATTCCTAGTCTCTTGGATAGCTAAACTTTTTGATGTTTGTGAGAGCACCGTTTAGAAGTCTAATCTGTTTCTACCAATGAAAACGAAAGTTGCTTATTTATGCCTTCTTTGTTCAGGAATGAAGAATCGGTTCTTGTTTCTATGTAAACTTTACCAATTAAGTTCCAGTAATTTTATATATTATTTTACTAATAGAAATTACAAACCCAAGCTCTGTTCTCATTTTCATTCTGTTTGTCATGTTTTATGTCTCAGGGATGTTACCGAAGTGTCAGAATTGCAGAATGATGGAGAAACACAAGTACTGGAAAGAATTTCAGTCCAACAGGCACCAGTTTTTCAAGATAATGATTGGTGATTCTAGAAATCAACTGGTAAATGATGAATGATGAACCCTTGAGCATGAATATGATCCCTGTGCTTGCCTCCTTGTTGCTTTCCAATGCCTTTGGATTGACAAACTTTTTGCTTGTTTTGCAGAGGATACCGAGAAAGTTTATGAGCAATTTCCGGGAAAATTTGTCAGGGACTGTTTACCTTAGAGGTCCAAGTGGATTCATGTGGGCTGTAGAAGTTGAAAGAATGTTTGATGATGTAGTTTTCGGAAACGGCTGGCAAAATTTCGTGAAAGACCATAGTTTGGCAGATGCTGATTTTGTTGTTTTCCGCTATGATGGCAATTCAACTTTCAATGTAGTTATATTTGATTTAAGTGGCTGTGAACGAGAAGGGTCATACTTCGTGAAAAAACACACGAGTGCCTGCTCAAATGGCAGATGTGGTTTTCGAAGGGAAGATGGAGAGGGCTCTGAAGAAGTAATAGACTTGGACAAAGTCCACGAAAACCATATGCAAAAAGAGAAGCTCACCAAGGGAAAAGGAAACACAATTTCAAAAGCTGTTGACACCATCTGTCAATTGAAGGCAACACAGGAAAAGCATCTGCGAGTTGGAAAATCAGCTATTGCTAGCGAGGTAATTGAAATACTGATGGATGAATCAGAGGAATCCTCAGGGAGTGCAACGGAGGCCAGTGAAGATTGGAGTAATAATTCTGTATCTTTGAAGTGCAAATCAAAAAAGAAAGAAGGTTCGTTTCCTCTAAATTCTCTTGGGGGAAGTAGATAGCTATAATAGTAAAAAATCTTCTAGATGAACAAAAGATGGAATGTGGTTTGAATCCTCCTTCACTAACAAATTAGATAATTTTCCGTTTTGTTCTGTTTCAATATACAAAAAACTCTGTTTCTCACTTTTCCTTCCCTTTTGGTTCTAGTTGGTTGCTTAACAAATGATTCAGGTAAAATGAAAAGGCCACTAGATTTGCCAGGATCATATAATCTGTATTTCATATCAAACAGACGAAAGATAACAGAGGAGGAGAAGCAAAGACCCCGTAGATTGGCCAAGCAGTATTCATCTACTAGACCCTCGTTCAGCATTGTTATGAAGCCTACTCATGTTTGCAAGGCTTTTACAGTGGTAAAATCTTTGTCCTTGTGTCTCATTCCCGTTTCCATGCCTAGCTGTTCAAAATCAAGATTAAGAATTATTTTGCAGTAACCCTATAAGGCTATGCTAACTAAGTATGTCTAGCTGTTCATTTGTTCATCTTGAACTTTGTGTTTGATCAGCAATCTCATCAAAAAATCTCTCTGCATGCAGAATATTCGTGAAAAATGGCTAGACATGCACGTCCCTGATAAAGTTAGAATAGCTCTGCTGAGAGTCGCTCCAGATGAGAAGAGATGGCCTGTAAGAATCATGCGCACCAAGTGGAGAAGAGGTTTTGCAAGGGGATGGGGTAAATTTGTCTTGGATAACAACTTGGAAGAGCATGATGTTTGTGTTTTTGAGCTCAATGAGGAAGGCCAAGCCAACAAGAAAAGCATAGGCTTTAATGTTGTGATATTTCGAGTTTTGGATGAGATTGTCCCCTTGACACGGTTCTCAAATACTCAACCAAATGCTTCAGATTAGAGAGAAAGGACTGCTTAATTATGAGGTTGATATGTGTGTGTGTGTGGAAGTAGGTTGTTTAGGATAACTCTTATGGTAAAAGTACTGTATCTGGTTTATTGTGACTTAGAAATATATTATGACAACCACTTATTGCTTTGATGCCTGTTGCTTTCGTATCTGGTTAGATGATTAAAAATGTTTTTGGATGGTTATCATGGTCATATGACTTCAACAGAAACTGAGTTCTGGGTAGAGGCTGCAGTCATGTTCAAGCAGTCTGTTGTATGGAAAGTACAGCACTGTGTCTTGTAAGAAAAATATTTCTTGAATCATCAGGGTTTTCCTGATGATGCCAGAAGACAATTGTTATCCTTATTAGTAATGGTCAACAGCTTGTTTTATTCTTCCATGCAGCTCAAATGAACTTGTCTAGCTCCAACTCGAAGATATCATGATTTGGTTGGATGGGTAATTGATTGGGGATTAGGTTCTATGAGATGATCAGTAGTAACAAAAGGTTGGCTAGAGGCAGTCACATTCAAGTAACTGGTTCTCAGTCAAGATAAAAAACAGATAATGGCTACCACAGAAAAAGAGAACAATGGCAACTACTATCCATTATCCAATTATCCTTTGAAGATTAGATCTGCGTAAAGAGTTTTGTTGATTAATCCACTATTGCCCTAATTTTTTCAATCTTCTGCTGAGCAAAAAATAAAAATAAAAATCAATCTTTTGGGGTTGTGCTGCAAACATTTGGTTGAATAAAACTTCTAATTCATTCAAAAGGGAGAAGTATCTTCTTAGCACGCTTTCAAAAGTATCCTTTATGTTCTTAAACCAATTACTTGAAAGGAGAGAAAATTCTACTCTGTTTGTATCATAGGCAACTAGGATAGCCATAAAGACATAGCAATGATCAACTCAATAACAGAGTGCAGGACTGCAGGACCCTTGTGACAAGCCCTTATTTCACCACTTTAGTTACAGAGTGTGCTTTCTTGTTCCAGGTAATTGTGTTAATTCTGTGCCTATACCACATAGAGCTGGGAATTAAGACGTGGAGTGACGAGTACCTCAAGCGGGGTCGCTTTCAGATTGGTCAATCCAGCGCTTTCTGTCATATCTACATCTTCGAGCTTTGATGGCTTAGCAACATCAAAACTGTGCAAGAACCTGCCCAAGATAAAGTGCACCATCTTGAGGGCTAGTGAGGTCCCAGGGCATGATCTTCTTCCTGAGCCAAAAGGGATGAGTTCAAAAGTTTGGCCTCGAAAATCCATATCCTTATGGCTGGTTAAAAATCTCAGAGGCTGAAAATCATGGGGGTCTGGCCATACACGTTCATCACGCTGAATCTTCCAGGCATTTACCATCAACCTTGTACCGGATGGAATGTGGTAGCCTGTTGAGAGGGTGCAATCTTCCAATGCAGCCCGAAGGCCTATGATCGGACTGGGTGGGTATAGACGCAATGTTTCCTTGACAATGGATTGAAGATAGACCAGGTTTGAGATATCAGATTCTTCCAATGGTCTATCCTTACCAACGTGCATGTCTAGCTCATCCTGGGCCCTCTTTAGCACGCGAGGATTGTTCAGTAGCAAAGACAGGGCCCAGGTGAGAGTGACCATGGTCGTGTCACTCCCTGCTAAGATTAAATTCTGCCAGAACAAGACCTTATCAGCAAAACTAGGGGACACTTTCTTTATTAAATTATGATCAAACAGTTAGTGATAAAATATATGAAGACAGACGAGCTTGATGACCTTATCACCTTAGGGATCAAGATGACTCGATAAAAGGTTAAGAATTTCTTGTCCTTATACCTACTCCAATTCCAAGAGATAAATAATTTAATAAAAGCGTTATGGGCTTTTTAGCACTTACAACGCAGCTTCCATATTATTATGATATCTTGTTTCAGTTCTGATTCTTTGGAAGAGGTTGTTTACCTACCACTTGGATTTGTTCAGTGTCATCCCAAGATTACTTATGTATAATTGAGACAATATAAAATGGATATCATCAAGAATCATAAACAGGACAGTTCTAGATATAATTAGCAGGATTTATTTGGTTGGGACTAGGACTACGTGGAGTTTTATTTGGGTTCTTACCAAGCAAGTAGCCTTGTTGATGGTGTCAGCATCGAAACCAGTAATCTTGCCATCTTCCAGGATGTTCAGCATCACATCCATGAAATCCTGCTCTTCAATCACCCCTCCACCCGAAAGTCTCTTCTGTTTATGCTCCTCCAGCCACCTTCTACAAGACTGTCCAATTGTTTTGCAGTTCTTTTCATGGATTTTTCATATCCTTGAAAATCCAGCCACCCAAGAAATGGTATTGCATCAGACAAGACGAACACTCCAAACAGATAAACAAAATCTCTCATCACTTTCTGGCATCTTCTTGCATCTGCTTCCTCACAATCAGCATTTGGTCCGAAGTATCTTCTCCCTCCTACCATTCTCAAAGCAATATTATGAGTTAGATCACCAAACCACTGCTTCATATCCACGAACACTTCAGTTTCTGCACTACCCTTGCTAAGCCATGACTTGTACAGTTCTCTTATTGCAGTCTTTACCTCAGAAGCTCGTATATGTTTGAGCATATCAATCCGGTGGCTTGACAGAAGCTCAATTGTAGCAATCTTGCTCATCTCACGCCAATAAGACCCGTAAGGAGCGAACCCAAACATAGCAAAATCATAGCCTAGATGCTTTGAAGCAGCAATGCTTGGTCTAGTGGAAAAAACTTTATCATGGACAGTGAAACATTCTTTGGCCATTTCCCAACTATTTAAAACCAAGACTCTGTGTGATCCTAGCCTTATGGAAAAAACAGGTCCATATTTGTCAGCCATGGCACCTAATGTTTTGTGGGTGAGTTGCTGGCCACCTAAGAGGTGCATGTGGCCAATTACAGGTAAAGCACCGCCAGCTTGCGGTGCAGTGCGGCATCTTTTCCCGTGAATGCTTGCTTTCTTTGATTGATAAAAGTAAATGCAACTCAAAAGGGCAACAAGGCTGCAGACTGTAGTAAACAGGTACTGAAGGAAAGGGTCCATCAGAGGATTTAGAGCTTGAAAAAGGGGGATATGTAGCAGAACAGGCTTCCAAGTCTGAACAGCTTTTAAATATCTTTGGTGAATCTTTCCAAACCTGTTAGTCTTTTCTTGAACAACAATAATTTGACTTTTGGGACCAGTGCAATTACCATGATTAATTGCTGTCAAGTGACCTGTAATGCAGATGTTTATAAATCTAAGCTGAAATTTTTGAATTCCACAAACAAATTTAGAAGATTATCAGAACTTACATATTTATTTCATGAACATATCTGTCCTATATAGAATAATAGTAATCGTTTCACGTATTTTTTCAAATATGACTTTGTTATTTTCTGCTTATTGACTTTTGTTCCCTGCTACAATCACATATCCTCAACCTCTAATTTTTTCATTTTTTCGCCAGGGATCACCATCTATCTAAACACAATTGGTCAAAAATAAAATTAAAGAAAGAAACAACATCAGCATCAATGATGTAAGATATGGTGAAAAATTTTCATGCACAAAAATAAAGTATTTGTAATGCTTTTTTCAGCTTTTGGGTTAACTTAAGGAGTAAATCACGTACGGAGTTATGAGAAGAGAGGAAATATGATGATTTTCCATGGTCTAATTTTCTTTTTCTGTACAAACAATTCAATAGGGAATTTTATTTGTGTTCCAGTGGTAAAAAATTTGCAGAAATAAACCAACAATCATGGTGCCATGAACAACCATCAGATTAAAGCCTGATAGTTAATCTGTTGTCCAAAATAGATGCATTCACTTTCCACCAAAAAATGCCTTTAATATTTATTAATAACCCTTACTGATGTTATTTTCAAAAAAAAAAAAAACCCTTACTGATGTAGGCTTTTGGTGGCCACACGTCTCCTGTCCTTTCTATTTCCTGTTTCTTTCTCTTTTGGTTTGCCAAATAATTACTTCAGTACATCACATCGTTTTCACTTCTGAACAAGGACGAAGAGATATTGTTTTGATCAATGAAAAACCAACTAGAAATACCCCAAAAGTTTGTAATCACAGCACCTTTAGATTTTAATTTCTTGGTTATGACAACAGGTAAGGTGACTGACGGCTCTGCTGGATAACCATTTGGGTAGCAGTTCCGAACCTCAGACAATGGACCTGATGATCCCAGAAGTAACCACAAGTCCTAACTCAATAAACTCTTGGATAACATGACAATATTTTGGTATGCCTCTTGGAATTGTAGTGTCAATATCTGATAGGTTACTTGGATAAGTACTAATAAGTTGTCTAACAAGTAACCATCTTGGGCACGACCACTCTAAAGACTTTTGTCTTAGACGCAAAAAGGGAAAGGAGAAAGCCAAAAAGAGAACTAGTTCCAGTGCCAGACTGTGCCTGTTATCTTTTATTGCATTGAAATGTTGCTTTAATTATAGAAAGTGACCTTGCAAAAGTTAAAACTTAGTTTATTCCATATGAGATTGAGTGTATCAGAAGTACCTTTCTAGCACGCCTTCAAAGTTGGAAGTGCATTGAAATTTGAAAATGTTCCCAATTTCAACAACGTAGCGGTAGTTTGTCTTTCATTTTCTTAACCGGTTGTTGTAAAGAAGTTAATTTCTGTTTGTATTTTAGACAACTAGGAAACCAATAAGTACATAGCAATGATCAATTCAGGAAAGCCTAGAGTAACAAGCAGGGTAGAACCCTTGTAATAAGCCCTTACCTTGACCGCTCTAATCACCACAGCTTACATTTTCTTTACTGATAATTACTATATTAATTCTGTGCCCAAACCATAGAGCTTGG
The DNA here is from genome assembly GCF_000208745.1 of Theobroma cacao. Lineage (NCBI taxonomy): Eukaryota > Viridiplantae > Streptophyta > Magnoliopsida > Malvales > Malvaceae > Theobroma > Theobroma cacao. Next base: position 2,142,621 of record NC_030850.1, read on the forward strand.
AATCAAGACGTGGAGTAAAGAGAACTTCAAGCGGGGTTGCTTTCAGATTTGTTAATCCTGTACTTTCTGTCATATCTATATCTTCGAGTTTCGATGGCTTAGAAACTTCAAAACTTTGTAAGAAACTAGCCAGTGCCGAATGCACCACCTGGAGGGCTAGTGAGACCCCAGGGCAGGACCTTCTTCCCGAGCCAAAAGGGATGAGTTCAAAAGTCTGGCCTCGAAACTCCATATCCTTGTGGCTAGTTAAAAATCTCTCAGGTTTAAAAACATGTGGGTCTGGCCACACACGCTCGTCACGTTGAATCTTCCAGGCATTTACCATTAATCGTGTACCTGCCGGAATGTGGTAGCCAGTCGAGAGAGTGCAATCTTCCATTGATGCCCGGAAAATGATTGGACTAGGCGGGTATAAGCGCAGTGTTTCCTTGACAATGGCATGAAGGTAGACCAGGTTTCTGATGTCAGATTCTTCCAATAGTCTATCCTTTCCAACGTGCATGTCAAGCTCATCTTGGGCCCTCTTTAGCACGCGAGGATTGTTCAGTAGCAAAGATAGGGCCCAGGTGAGAGTGATCATGGTTGTGTCACTCCCTGCCAAAACTAAATTCTGCCAAAAACAAAAAACTTTATCAGAAAAATGAGAGGCATGCTCTTTATTAAGATATAATCAAGTATTTAGCAATATAATACACAGGGATGGACAAGACTGATAACCTTAAGGATCAAGCTGACTCAATAAAAGGCTGAGAATATAAATCCTGGCCTTGTGCCTACTCCAATTCTTAGAGATTCTTAATCTAGTTTTATGGCCTTGTGGCATTCATCATGGAACTTTGAAATTCTTAATTTACTAGGATTTTGTTTCATTCTGATTATTTGTCAATTATTATCACAGTAAGATTATATACGTATTGTGGAGATAATTTTGGCCCCACTAAATTAAGTACAAGATCCCGATAATACTTCATCTCTTGCTCTGGTATTCATATTGATTTGATGGGATATTGTGTTACCTAACTCGCCCACATGACCAACTTGAAATTATCCTTTTCCTTCTTCAATAGGCCTAATGACTCCGGAACAAGTGCTTTCACAAATATTATGATGCCCTATTACTACTATTTTTGCACTATGAATATGACAGATACGCCTATCAATTTCTTACCACAAAGCCTAAGAAATCCATGCAGAGAGGCCCCAATTTTCTCATGTTGTTCAATTTAGCAGGATTTAATCTTTCTAGAGAGCAGTACACTTATAGCGGCAGCTTTATTAGCATCGATTTATCCTAGGACCTCATTTTCAGAGATATGTGTTGTATATCATCAAGAATTGAAAACAGGGCATATTCTAGATATATTTGGACTATGTATTCATCATTTGGTTGGGACTAAAGGCTACGTGTCTTACCAAGCAAGTAGCCTTGTTGATGGTGTCGGCATCGAAACTAGTAATCTTGGCGTCTTCCAGGATGTTCAGCATCACATCCATGAAATCCTGCTCTTTTTTCAACCCTCCACCTAAATGTTTCTTCTGCTTATGCTCCTCGAGCCACCCTCCTAGTAGAATGTCCAATTCTTTTGCAGTTCTTTTCATGGCTTTTTCATATCCTTGAAAATCCAACCACCCAATAAATGGTAATGCATCGGACACGACAAACACTCCAAACAGGTAAGCGGAATCCCTCATCACTTTTTGACACCTTCGTGCTTCTGCTTCCTCACAATCAGCATTCGGTCCGAAGAACCTTTTCCCTCCCACCATTCTCAGAGCAATATTATGAGTTAGATCGCCGAACCACTGTTTCATATCTACCAATACTCCAGTTTCTCCACCACCTTTGCTAAGCCATGACTTGTACAATTCTCTTACTGCAGTCTTTACCTCTGAAGCACGTATATGTTTGAGCATATCAATCCGGTGGCTTGACAGAAGTTCAATTGTAGCAATTCTACGAATCTCGCGCCAGTAGGATCCATAAGGAGCGAACCCGAACATCGCATAATTATAGCCTAGAACCTTTGAGGCAGTAAGGACTGGTCTAGTGGAGAAGACTTTATCATGGACGGTGAAACACTCTCTGGCCATTTCCCAGCTATTTAAAACCAGGGCGCTGTGTGATCCTAGCCTTATGGAAAAAACAGGTCCATATTTGTCAGCCATGGCACCTAATGTTTTGTGGGTGAGTTGCTGGCCACCCAAGAGGTGCATGTGGCCGATGACAGGTAACGCACCGCCAGCTTGTGGCGCAGTGCAGACTCTTTTCCTGTGAGTGCTTGGTTTCTTCGACTGATAAAAGTAAATGCAACTCAAAAGGGCAACAAGGCTGCAGACTAAAGTAAACAGGTAGTGCAGGAGAGGATCCATCAGAGGAATTTAAAGCTTGGCGGAGGGGATATGTAGTGGAACAGGTCTTGCAAATATTAACCGCTTTTAAATCGCTTTGGTGAATCTTCCCAGGGCTGTCATTTTCCTTGGAAGATAAGAATATCTGACTTTTGGGATCATCACGGTGTATAATACATGATCTTTTTCGGCCAAATCTGAAATGTAGGTTATTTTTAATGCTAAAAGCCTACATCAAGAGATCACTTGGAGCTTGAAAAGATTTGCTTGCATATGATCCAAAACCGCCAATATTCTAAAGCAAGAAAAAAGTTTTAAAAAGCCAAGCTCCCGGTTACATTCAAGTCGGCAAATTAAATTAATCATACTTTCAAACCTTTTTGTCGGCGAGCAGGTCAGCAATGGCGCCACTGATCAGTCCGAATATAGCACAATTGCTTCAAAATTCGCACGTCTGAATTAACATGCTATGTTTTGGTTTTTGAGCCAAGAGAATAACTGCAACTTGGCATCAATTAAACGCCATGCTGCCACTTTAAATTATATTTTAATTTTTTAGCTTTGATTTCTTGAATTAACTAATATAATGATGGAACTTAAAATCCTGTTTATTAACCACGACAAGTTCCTGTTTATTTAATTTTTGTTGCGTCCAAACGGGGCCTAACTTCTACCAAGCATTCACAATTGTAGATCGGAACTGACTTTGGCTTTTAACTTCAATGAATATGTGAAAACATTTGTCATCATTACAAGCAGTGATGCACACGGCTGAAGGCTGATGCAGAGGAATAGGACACTGAACATGATTAGGCCTTGACCAGCAACCTGTTTATGTAAGATGCCTAGTGGGAAACAATACGTCAATACCTGATGCAGTGGCCATAATCAGCGGGCAAAATCAATTGAATTTGTGTTTTTGAGAAAAAATAGGGTGACTACTCAAGGATACTTGCAAAGCATATGACTCGAGAACAGGCTCCTCTGAACAAAATTGTCCTGAAAGGGCCCAAGAGTTCATGTGCTTGTAAGGGCGGGCACGACAAAGAATTTGGTCTTAAAGCAGTATGCCTAACGAAAAACAAGTTTCCCTTCCCTTCAGCAATTATAGAACTACGCTTCCTGTCAAGCAAGCAGTACCAGCAGAAGTATCTTTCAGTGCCTTTTCTAACCTACAAACAGCTTTGCAAGATCTAGTACTAATATCTAAAGGATTAAAGAGACAGGGGGAAATGATAGTGACTTGAGGGGGCTCCGTATTGGGAAGGGTTGTAATTGAAGCTTTCCCAATCTGACGTCTATGGTGCTTGTCTTCTGATAACTTGTACAAGTCGTTTCTGGCTAATATTTCCTCTACCAAGGACGAACTCAAATACACACTTATCTCCTTTCTGCAAATTGTACTCGTGCCGGAAAGAACCCCATCCATGATGGATAAAAACACGACCGTCTGTCCTCGAACTGACCATCACTGGCCATTTCTTCCCATTTTGATCAAGAAGCACCACCTCTGGCTTGATTTTAATTCCATATGAGGCCAGAAGTGATCTAGGAACATACTACAAGATGAAACAAAATCCTAATTAAGTACATGAAAAACTAAACGAAACCAACATGATCACTTAATATAATAAGAAGAGGATGATTATACAAGTAAAGACAGAAAACGCCTTTAGTTAAGTCCAGAAATAATAATTTGCCCCAACTGTCATTGATATGGGAAAGCAGGTCCAAAACAATAATATGCACAATGACAATAATAACTCTACAATACAGGAAAACTTGTGAAAATGGTTTCTAACAAGGATATATGGTAATTTTGATCCACTCCTAGCGGCTTTGGAAAAAAAGAAAAAAATACTGATTTCTGTCTAAACAAAGAAACTTCCTGTAACTGTGAGTAGCTGATAGCAAACCTGATGAACTTGAATCATGAGAAAGAGAGGTGAGAAAAAAGTAGAAGCAAGGTTATGCACTGTCTGCCAACTTCCCAAAAGTTATTTTCAAATTTTCAAGGACCTAATTTCTGTCCTAAGTAAAATACAGATCCTTTGACCCAAAAAAAAGTATAATAGAACTCCAGGCAGAGATATTCCTAGATAGTGTTCGCCACATCAAGTTGGATAAATATGTTGAAAGCTCAGACAAGTATTCTTTGCTATATGCACATCCAATAAGTCCTACATTTCTTTGTCTTCAGCTTCATGAAAATTCTTGACAAATATTTTGACATAACCATCTTATATATATATATATATATTCCAATAACTTCTCCATAAATGAAGACAACCTGAAGTCATGAAAAGTAGGTAAAATATAGAACATGACTTGAAACTCACTACAGCAGACCGCATCGACTGAGGGATGTTACTGACAAAATAAGGGCCTTTTGGTGTCACATATGTTGCTGCGTTAAGTGCCTTGCCTTCCCCAAGATTTGTTCCTCTATTTCTTCTTAGTTTATATCAACCACCTTCAGCTAAACCTGAAAGCATACAGCAGATCAAAAGTAATCATCCACAAGAATCTGGGAATAATAATAATTTGACTAAGACTGCACGCTACCTAAGTTTTTAACTGAATACTTCTGCTTGCAAGTTTGAGTAGGCTCATTGCATATGTCCACCTCCTTTATCTCTTTTTCATTCACTGCATGAGTGGTGGTCATGTTGGAAGATAAAGCCGCTTTGTTGCATCCATTTCTACCAAATATTTCCACATCAAACAGACATTTCCCATCATATTCGAAAATGAGGAAGTCTCCAAATTCTAAAGAGTTTTCACTTGCAAAGCCTTGCCACCCGTTTGTCATAGTCAAGCCTCCTTCAACTTCTTCCAAATCGACAAGCCAGTGCTTTCCAGTATGATTTTTAAGCATGGCATCCTTAGGAATAGTTCCATCCAAATGCCTAACGAAAGCAGGTGGTATTTTCTGCATAATTGAATAGTTTAAATTTTAATTGTCTGATAAAACAAATTTGAGCAAAAAAATACTTGATTAATAATTAGCAGAGAATGTAAATTCCCATTTAATGCGTTTTAGATGTTGTTTACAGGCTAATTCATCTAATAATCCCTCCAATGCAAATTCAGATACAGGATGAAAATTAGCTAGACAAGAATGAACATTTTGGTTTCAAGATTCAACTAGGATCATACAGGACATGACCAATTTTCTAGAAGCAAACTTCTAAAGTATGGTGACATTTTAAAATTAATATAGGATTCTTACACTTTAAAAAAAAAAAGAAGAAAAATGAAAACCCAGCTTGATACAGAGCTCCAGGCTCCATGACCAAGCTAAATCAACGATTGGTTGCATGAACTGCAGATGGAATGAATAAACACAGCAGCATAAAATGATTGAAACAGAAACACAGCAGTGGGCCGGCCCCAAGGCAACAGTGGACAAACTCCAACAACAGCAAGACAATGATCATTAACATAACAAAGCAGAAACATAAACAAGGCAGGGTAATAGCAGTCAAATCAAATCAACTCTCAACTATGCCATGGCAGCACTTCTCAACAACGTAACATGTTTGCAAAATCTCAGCCCATAATTACATATAATTCTTGATTACTTTCCTTATCCGGGAAAAATGTGGAATAAACATAAATTGATACAGGCTTCTCACTGCCTTTCTTCTCTCCTCCTGATCTTAATCTCCTAAATTTTCAACAGGAAAATCCCCAAACATTTTCAATCGAACTTTTATTATTATATGCCCTATGAAAAGAAACAATTTCATGGATAACAAAACCTTCTTTCCTCCTATACAAATACTCAAGCTTATAACCCCAACTGTGTATTTTGTGCTCAGTAAAGTGTAACAAAGCTTTCGATGACAAGCCCTGAGAAGGCAGAAGGCAGTGTCAAGGCTACCCTCTCTACTACAATTTCATAGTTGTCTTCTTAATTCTTATACAAACGTAAAAGCACATGCAAAGATGCACATAATGAGAGAACGAAAAGAGAGAGTACCAGTTGCTGAGAATTGAAAAAAGGGAGATAGACTTTGAAGAACTTATGGCATTGTTTCCGGGGTTTCGCCATATTCCCAGCATTCTCTTCGCCCTTGTGAGAGAGACAGATTGGTGGGTTACGTTCATGTAAGGTCGCGGAAACCGAAAAGACAATCCCAGATAAGTTTCACGGTTAAATACTTGACATCCAATAACAACATTACACCTGGTGAAAAGCAATTACATCGTCCAGCATTCTTTTTTTTTGGCTAGTTTGCTCAAAACCAATTATAGTTATTACTTCTTGGTCTCTATTGTACTCTAATTATATGTTAATTTCTATTTGACAAGAATTTGTTTCCATAGATACCATATATATATATTATATATTTTTCTCACTCAACAAGTATATCTTTTCTCATTAGTTTTACTTGTATAGAAGAATAATTACAACTAGAGTTACGACCCGCGCATTGTACACGGCCAACAATCCACTTGTTAAAAGATCGAAAATCTAACAAACTTATGATAAGACTGTTTTGACTCTCAACTCATCATTAAAAAACAAAAATATATCTATGAAGAGTTGGTTGGTTCATAATTCAGGTGTCTATTTAACTTTTCTTGCAGCACTTCCTTTTTCCTCGAAAGCGATAGAACTTTCTTGAACAGAATGAATAAGCAAAACCTTTTCCTACAATTATCTTCCATGCTTGTGGACAAATTAAGATTGCTACGAGTCATTTTTCTTTTTCTCAAGCCTAATATTGGATAATTGTTTTATTTAATTTGTGATTTGTCTATAAAGGTATGCTTCAACTCCCCAATCCACTAAAGACTCACTAACTTAAGTATCAAAGGCTGGTTGTCGGACCTACTCCATCACCTTTCCCTTTTGTTCAATCTTTGTAGGACCTCAACTCAATCAACCCAAAAGTCCTTGCTTTGATCTTGGCATCAATAGGAATTTTGGCCATTGAAGATTAGTTAGAGCTCAACCTGACCATTGACCGTTATGTTTGTGGAAGTTGTCTATTCGCATCAAATTAGTTTTATACTTATTTATTTATTTCAAGTCTTCTATTAATTCTCGTGAAGTTCGATTACATTCAACAGCTTATAGATTAATGAAATAAGAGGGGCATACTGCTTGTCAGGAGGATAATTGGCACCTTATAAATGAGTTGATCATCATTCAATTCAATTAAATAAAAGTTAAAAGTATCCTGTAAATAGATTTCGATGAAATCAAATATTAAAATTATTATTTATTGAGATAGAGATATAAAATAATAATTTTTGTTTGTTTGTTTGTATTCATTTTAAATTAGTTATCAACTTGCATTACACTGGGAGAGTTATTAATTGACATATAATTTGAATATCATTTTGTTAGAAGATTATTTGGAATAGTTAAATATTTTAATAATATATTTTATCAATAAATTACATAACAAAGTGTTTTTTAACAATATTGTAAGGAAATAATAGTAATTGTAGATAATATCAAAAAACATTTTCATTATCTAGAGGTTTTTAATACCGGTTTGAGTCCATTAATCAAAATAAAAAAATAGATAAGAGAATTTTCAATTTTTATAACCTAATCCTCTTTTTTTTTTTTTTGATTTTTTTTTATTCTGAAACAACTAACTAATCCTAAAAAAATTTTAAAAACTAAAAACTAAAATCATATTATTATTTCATTATTTCTATTTCCCTATTACTAAAAAAATACATAATTAAAAATAAAGAAAAAAATAAATACCAAATAAAGCAAAAAAAAAATGCATAACTCTTTTACGTAACTTTTGGAGCTAATAATTTTATATTTGTTGTCTTAGTGAAATGCTGTTGTTTTCGCATAAATAAAAGCCTAGCAACTCCTCTCCTTTTCGTCCCTTCTTATTTTTGCTTTCTTCCTTACTAAACGACGTCGCTGTCATTACTGATAAAAGCCCTCCCTAGAAAACCTAGCCTATTTTCTTTACCCACTTTCTCTCCCTCTCTCCACAACTTCACTGGAAAAGCAAATCCCTATCTCTGAAGCAACTATTTTTGTCGCAGCTGCTATGCGGAACTCCAAATCCAAAGAGCAACACAATCGAAGGGGAACAATGCAAATGCCCTAACTGATTGAACCCAAGAAGCAAAAACAAAGAGAAGAATGAAAGAGAAGAAGAAAGTAAAGAGACATGGGATAAAGAAATCAAAAACCAAAACCCCTTTCAATAAAAAGAAAAACCCCAACACAACCGACGGATAGAAGAATGGGAGAGGTTGGATCCTAAAGGCAAAGGGAATCAGTAAGAAAGGAGAAAAAAGAAGTAAACATCTAAAAATGCCCTTCGAACATAATAAAATACCAAGGGACAAGTGTTGAATGTAGAGCAGGTATGTTGCTAAGAATCAATATAGTTTAGATTAGGCAGTAGCAGGCCATTCCAGTTGAATATGTGGGTGTGGAAATATGAGAGTCAATATGGTAGAGTTTGCAGTGAAGGAGAGAGATATAATAAGGATTGCTTAGAGATGTCGCCAAGCAGAACCTTTAAGAAGCCTGGCCTATCTTGGAGCACTGGTTTTCTTCCCATTGGAGTCGATTGTAGTTGGAAAGAATACAGTTTTTTCAATTTATTTGTTTTTATTAATTTTGCATTATGGATTTCACGAATTAAACCATTTCCTCGAATTTTGATGAGCTACCATTCTTCACTTCATTCAACGTAAGTTTTAATCCTGTTAGGACTTGGGAGACTATGTATGGTCGCAGCCCGCTGAAATTCAGATTTTGTGCCTCCTGATTCCTGAAGCAGCAAATACGTACCCCTTCAAGACTACTTTTGCAGGAAAATTAAGAAGCCACCTTATTTAAGGTAAAAATATTCGTTAGGAGTCAGGACAGCATCAGAAAACATGTTTCAACGTTATGTTAAAACTCAAGAAAGCATTCAAACATAACTATCCATGGAAATGGGCAAACTACTTTCTTTTCCCAAGTTTAAAATAGTTTGATTTCTTGTGTCAATAACTTCAGTCCTGCCGGTCGGTATCTTGGATTGGATATGTTGATCTTTCTTCCTGCGTTTTCTGCGACAGCTAAATGTCATCTAAGATTTCTTCGGAGGCATTCCTCTTATTCTCCTCGATCTTTGGCACTGAAGTTCTACAGTGGATGTTGGTTGTGCAGGCTAGACATGTTTCCATTATCATGCACCGAATCAGAATCAACATTAATCACCAAGCTTACCTTGGATTCAACTTGATTCTCTGTACTTTTATCAGCTGCTTTTCAAGAACAAAATGATGATAACGAAATCCAAGCATATAGTATTAGTAGCAGAAATCAAATGGACCATTAATTAATACCTAAAATCGATCCTACTTACCCAATGATGAGCCCAAATTTGCATCTTCAATAGCCTGTTTCCTATAAATGGTTACTTTAAATGAGGTCTCAATGCCCTCGGTCAGCTCGAAGACACAAACATTACCAACTTCTAACTTATTATCCAGAACAAATTTCCTCCAACCATTACAAAGTTTTGCACTTGGCGTTCTGATACTGTGTTGGTAGTACTTTACCGGCCATGATTTTCCATTTGAAAGACGAAGTATGACCTCATTGTGCTTCTTTTTGAAAAATTTTCTAGCAAATTTCTCTGGTACACTCTGCTCAATACAAAAATAAAGAAGTTAATTCAATTATTTATTCCAATGAGAGAATGCAAAATGCTTTTAATCCTTTTATTATTCCGGCCCTTACTAGTTGTATTTATCATCTGCGTAATGTGGTAACATAACTTGGGAAGGCTAGCAGGTATCAACCGAAAAACTCACCAATTTATTTAAATGAACATATGATGGCTGTAAGACAACAGCAAAAGATGGATTTTCAGATCTGAAAGCACTAGCAATTTGAATAGCTTTAGCTTTTTCAAATGCATTCAATGGTTTCTGGTAGTCCTGACCTGTAGATGATTTTCCAGCATTCCTTTTCACTGGATGAAAGACATCAGTCTTACCTTGGTAAATGCATACTTTGAATGATATTTCAATGCAATTTGTTAGCTCAAAGACGCAAACATCACCGACTTGTATATTGTTATCGTTTGCAAAAGTCTTCCACCCTGATTGTAAACTTGCATTGAGCTTTCTCTCCTTTTCTCTGCAATGGAAGCTGACAGTCCATGTTTTCCCATTTGAATTGCAAAGATTTACCACACAATCCTCTTTCATCAAGTGTTTCCTGACAAAGTTGTTCGGTATGGCCTGCATAAAAGAAAATTAAAAAATAAATTTCAATTCAGAAGGAGAAAGGAAAGGATTAAGGGGGGCAAAACAAAGAAGTCCATTGCAAACAATAGGAGTGATAATACTCAAAACTTTTGTTCACTAGGTAACATATTTCATATGCAAGTGGAGTAATGGACTCAACATATCGTAAGATTTTAGTGGGAATTCAACCGATTGCTTACCAGTCTACATGTTGACTTGAAACCAACATATGATGGTTGCATGACAAGAAGAAAAAATGGGTTTTCAGATTTAAAAGCTCTAGCTCTCTGAAGAGCCTTAGCCTTGTTATCAGCCTTCAATTTTTGAATCCTATGACGACTTGTTGTGCTTTTATCACCTTTTCTGGCTGGAGATCCATCATGCCTAAATTGTGGAAACAGGGATTCAGACTTCAAATTGCTCTCAGTTTTGTTAGCTGAATTAGTACTTCTCATCATTTTATGAGGCCGAAGACATGACAAATGCGATTTCTCTCTCGTTTTCCTGCTTGGAGCGATGTCCTCTAGGATCTGTATAGAGTTATCACCTTCAGATTCCTCAATCTTTTCTTCCGGAAGTTCTTTGTGTTGCCCATGATTGTTGCTGGTGTATGGATATTCTATCTCTGAAGCACTCCTATCAAATATGATGACATGGAAATTGCAATTCCCTTCATATCTGAAAACCAAAAAATGCCCGTACTCCAGAGAGTAATGATTTAAAAATTCTTGCCAGCCATTTTTCAGCCAAACTTTGCCATCAGATTTTGTTAGCTCTACCTTCCATACTTCACCATTTGGGACCTTGAGCAGTGCTGGGCTTGACATGCCATTTCCATATTTTTTCACAAACTTCGTGGGAATCCCCTATTAAAAGAACCCAAAAAAAAAAAACCCCTCTAATCAAGATATGCACAAAAAAAAAAAAGCAATTTCCTATATGCTGCCACAAACTGTTAAACTTCTGCTGTACATAAATCTAACAAATCTTGTAGCTTCAGACTATTTTCAATTATCTATCGACAAAATGAGTACTCATTCACTACACCAGCTATTTTGTATAGCCATTTTTGCATTGATGAGGTTTGTATGCTGGTAAAATCGAGTGCTTGCACTCTGTGTAGTACTCCTTTGGAGCAGTTCTTACTGCCTCCCTACTGCCTTGAGCAGTTTTATTAATGAAATCTACTTTATTGGCTGAGCAAAAAAAAAAAAAACAACTGATTTATCAGTATATAGTTATTGAATTAATGCAATTGGATCCATTCACCTGTAACTTTCACTAAGAACATTGCAGTTCCACTAACTAATACTGTTGAAGATTTATAGAATCTGTGACGACAATAAGAGAATAAAGCTAACTAAGAGACAAAATGGGAAGAAAAAGGGCATCCAAAATAGGTCATGAACATGCAAGGCGTGATGATTATGTTTACTGTCAAATGCCAAATGTCATGGAAATAAATCAATTTTATTTTGTTATTCCAGTTTTCACATTTCAGAACATCAACGTCAAGTCCTCAGAAATCAATTCGTGAACCAGTTATACTCAGGAGGAAATCAAAGTATATCAGACAAAAAAGAGAGAGGAGTAGGAGAATGCTTACAAGTTTGCCATCCCGAAGGGTCTCTGGGAGAATTATCTTGAAGAAATGAGGCGATTCGGTTGTAAATGTTGAATGGTCATTGCCTTTCCGGTGAGAAGAAGCCATACTTGAAAAGTGCCAGAACTTAATGCCAAATAACAGGAATAATATAGATGGCTGTTTGGTTAATTAATTCTCAACCTTTTTAATGTTTTTTTCTCTCTTAATTGAATATATATATGTGCTATTTACATACATACACAAGTTTTCTTTCTTCAATTTTTCCTTTTGTTTTGTAGAAAACATTAAAAATTAGTACAGATTCCAACTTTTGAGATTATAAAGTTTGGAAAAGAAAACTCATAAACAGCAATTAATGCAAATCCAGGAAAACAAAAGAACAGCCAAGTGTTGACTGAAAACTGCAATCTTCTTTGTCCACGAAGGGCAAACTCCAAGGCCACTAGACCATATTCTGGCCAGGAATCAGGAAAGTATAGGCGATTCAAGTACAAGGGCAGACCCATTGGATTACTTCCCCCAACAGATGCTGGCCTATTTTTTGACTCATAAATTGACACGAAAGCCAGGAACAAATCTTCCAAACTCATGACTTTGGAGATATGGTGATTCCGTGAAGCATTTGCTCAAATAAAATGCAGCTGAGTGCCAGAGTTGGTAAGGACAAAATACGTAAAAGAGAGAGAAACCAAGCCCTGATCTAGGAATTAGTTTTCTATCTCATGGATGCCATTTCAAATATTAAATGTTTTAAAACTAGGAATAAGAGCACCAAAAAGAAAAACACTAATGTTAATATCAAACCTTAATGAACAATTATATGAAGGGAAGAAGATAGAAGTTCTATAGATAAAACCCAATGTGTCTCCTGATTGACTGATCCAGATCACTTCCAGATTGCCATATTCCTGGCATTCCCTTTGCCGTTGTGCTAGAGACAAGAGAGGCACAGATTGGTGGGTACGTACATGGAAGGTTGCGGGGACTGAAAAGAGATTCATAGTTATATTTGACAAAAAAAGAGTTACGTACTTGACATCCAATAACAACATGACACGTGGTGAAAAGCGTTGCATTCGAGGATATCACGAGATCTTAGACTAGGTTTGGACCTATCCTAGTTGAAGTCTTGATTCTCTGACTATATTTTCCGAGGACAGGACGGGAAGAAACAGAAAGGGTCAAAAAATGGAAATTAGAGATTTTCTGTGTAGTGGGTAAATTTATTTATCAAGCCTTTTAATAGATACTATACTATTATAAACTTATAAAATGTCTAGGGTTATTCCCTTAAGCCTTGGTCTTAAAATTGGCAAATAATGTACTTACATCTTTCACCCTTTTATGTTTTTGGCTAGTTTACTCAAAACCCATTTTAGCTGTTACTTCTTGGTCTCTATTGAACTCTAATTAGATGTAGACTTCTATTTTACAAGAATTTATTTTCGTTGGAACTATATAATATATATTTTTGTCACTCAAAAAGTTATCTTTTCTCATTAGTTTTACTTGTATAGAAGAACCCTGGAGTTAGGCATTGGCAGGCTATTCCAGTTGAATAATATGTGGGTGTGGAAGTATATATGGAAGTCAATATGGAGATATGCAATACCAATTGCTTAGAGAAGTCGTCATGCAGAACCTTGGAAAAAGCCTGGCCTAACTTGAGAACTGGTTTTCTTCCCATTGGAGTAGTTTGAATTGTAAAATAAAAAACCTCGAGACAGTTTTTTCAATGCTCCCTTAAAAATTCATTAAACCATTTCCTAGAATTTTGAAGAGTTACCATTCTTCACTTCATTCAATGTAAGTTTTAATCCCGCTGGCTATCTGAACTTTACTGGTTGGAGACTTGGTGTCTATCAATGGTCGCAGCCCGCTGAAAAGTCACATTTTGTGCTTCCTGTTGCCTGAAGCAGCAAATAAATATCCCTTTACAGGAAAAATTAAGAAGGCTTCTTATTAAGGTAAAAATATTCGTCAGGATTCAGGACAGCATCCGAAAACACGTTACAACGTTATGCCAAACTCAAGAAAACATTTCAAACATAACTATCCATGGAACAGGGCAATCTATTTTCTTCTACGAAGTCTAAAATTGTCTGATTTCCTGAGTCAATGACTTCAGTCGTGTCGGTCGGTATCTCGGATTGCCTCTGATGTCTTTGACTTGTTACTTTGAGTCCTTACTTGGAGATGTTGATCTTTCTTCCTGTATACAGCAAAATGTCATCTAAGATTTCTCCCGAGGCATTCCTCTTGTTCTCCTCGATCTTTGGCACTGGAAATTCTTCAGTGGGATGTTGGTTGTGCAGGCTAGACATGTCTCCTTGAATTGTAGATGATGCTCCAACATTCCTTTTCACCGGACGAAAGACATCAGTCTGACCTTGGTAAATGGTTACTTTGAATGATATTTCCATGCAATTTATTAGCTCAAAGACGCAAACATCACCGATTTGTATGTTGTTATCCTTTACAAAAGTCTTCCAACCAGTTTGTAGACCTGCATATAGCAGCTCTCTCCCGTTTCCTCTGCGGTATAAGCTAACAGTCCAAGTTTTCCCATTTGAATTGCAGAGAATTACCTCACAATCCTCTTTCATCAAATGTTTCCAGACAAAGTTGTTTGGTATAGCCTGCACAAAAGAAAATTAAGAAATAATTTCAATTCAATAGGAGAAAGAAAAGGATTAAGGAGGTACAACAAAGAGGTCTATTGCAAAGAGTAGGAGTGAATATTTTTGTTCACTATTAACATATTTCATATGCAAGTGGAGTAATGGACTCAACACAAATCATAAGATTTTAGTATGATTTCAATTGATTGCTTACCAGTCTCCATTTACCATTGAGACCAACATATGATGGTTGCATGACAAGCAGAAAAAACGGGTTTTCAGATTTAAAAGCTCTAGCTCTCTGAAGAGCCTTAGCCTTCTTATCAGCGTTCAATTTTTTAATCCTATGACTTGTTGTGCTTTTATCAGCTTTTCTATCTGGAGATCCATTATGCCTAAAATGTGGAGCCAGAGATTCGCACTTCAAATTGCTCTCAGTCTTGTTAGCTGAATTAGCACTTCTCATCATCTTATGAGGCCGAGAACATGGCAAATGCGATTTCTCTCCCGTTTTCCTGCTTGGAGAGATGTCCTCTAGGATCTGTAGAGAGTCAGCATCTTCAGATTCCTCAATCTTCTGCTCCGGAAGTTCTTTGTGTTGCCTATGATTATTGCTGCCGTATGGATATTCTATCTCTGAAGCACTCCTATCAAATATGACCACATGGAAATTGCAAAATCCTTCATATCTAAAAACCAAAAAATGCCCGTACTCCAGAGAATAATGATTTGAAAATTCTTGCCAGCCATTTTTCAGCCAAACTTTGCCATCACATTTTGTTGGCTCTACCTTCCATACTTCATCATTTGGGACCCTTAGCAGTGCTGGGCTTGACATGCCATTTCCATATCTTTTCACAAACTTGGTGGGAATCCCCTATTAGAAGAACAAAAAGAAAGGCACAAAAAGTGTACTGTTAATTCTCTGCATGCCGCAAACTGTTAATTCTCTGCACTACATAAATCTAACAAATCTTGCAGCTTCAGACTATTTTTCTATCATCTACCGTCAAAAAGTAATTAAAACTGATTTATCAGCATATAGTTATTGAAGTTAATGCAATTGGATCTCTTCACCAGTAACTTTCAGACTAAGAACATTTTAGTTCCACTAACAAAAGCTGATAAGATATATAGGAATCTGCAGACAATAAGATAGTAAAGCTAACCATGAGACAAAATGGGAAAAATCAAAGGGCATCCAAAAAAGCTCATGAACATGCAAGGCACGATGATTATGTTTCCTGTCAAATCCCAAACGCCATGGAAATAAATCAGTTTTCTTTTGTCATTCCCATTTTCACATTTCAGAACACAAATTACAAGTCCGCAGAAGTCCAAGCATGAACTAGTTACTCCAGAGATAATCAAAATTTATCAGATGAAAAAGAGAGGGGAGTAGGAGTATGCTTACAAGTTTGCCATCCGAAGAGTCCCTGGGAGAATTATCTTGAAGAAATGAGGCGATTCGCTTATAAACATTGAATGGTCATTGCCCTTCTGGTGAGAAGAAGCCATACTCGAAAAGTGCCAGAATGAGTTTGAGAACTGAATGCAAAATAACTAGAATACGTATGGCTGTTTTGTTAATTAATTCTCAACTATTTTAATGATTTTTCCCTCTTATAAATGCTCAAAAAATACTTAGCTATCAGTGATAGTCTGATAGTTTCAATTAACTATACATATATGTGTGTATTTACATACATACACAGATTTTCTTTCTCCAATTTTTTCTTTTATTTATGGAAAACATTAAAAATTAGTACAAATTCCAACTTTTGTGATCATAAATTTTGGAAAAGAAAACTCATAATCAGCAATTAATGCAAATTCAGGAAAACAGAAGAACAGCTAGGTGTTGACTGAAAACTCCCACTCTTTTTTGTCAAGAAAGGGCAAACTCCAAGGCCACTAGGCCGTGTTCTGGCCAGGAATCAGGGAATTATAGGCGGTTCAAGTACAGGGGCAGGCCCATCGGATTACAGATTACTTCCTCCAACAGATGCTGGCCCACTTTTTGACTGATGAATTGACATGAAAGCCTGGAACAAATCTTCCAAACTCATGACGTCGGAGATATCGTGATTCCGTAAAGCATTTGCTCAAAAACCCAGCTGAGTGCCAGAGTTGGTAATGACAGAATACGTAAAAGAGAGACAAACCAAGCCCTGATCCAGGAATAGCTAAGCAAGGGTTAAATCTGAGTTTCTCGACGCAATAGCTAAGCAAAACTAGGAATAAGAGCACCAAAAAAACAGAACATAAATGCTAGATAGTAAACCTTAATGAACAATTATTTAAGGCGAAGAAAATAGAAGTTCTATAGAAAAAATCCAATGTGTCTCCTGATTGACTGAACCAGATTGCTACCGCAAAGTACAGAAATGTCCATTACAATTTAATGATCATTACTGAAAATGGATACTTTTAGCAAGCCTTTGCTCACTGTATTTTGCTCATAGACACATACATCTCCTTCTGCCAGAAAGTTTATCCTTTCAAATTTGATCTAGCCGCTTGTTAATTTAGCTACGCGATAATGCGGGTTGCTTGCTCTCTTGACAGGCCGCGATCTATCTACAACCTGAAGTATCACCATCTGCATTGAACGTTGTAAGTTGTAATTTTCCTTTGGAATCTCAAGCTTAATTCCTCTAAATACAGTGTCATTAGGTCTAAGATTTGGACCCATGGCTTTTAAATTTTAATTGCTCCTAGTTTTGCAGGCCGAATTGGTTCTGATCATCATCTTAAAAGGCTGAGGACATGGCAATGTTGATTTCTCTCCAGTCTTCCTGCCTGATGAATTATCTTCAGCATCATTTATCTCAGGTTCTCGAAATTCTCCATTAGAATTATTTTTTTTTCAGAATAGGTGCAAAAGTATGGATAGTGTATCTCTAAAGCGTTCATGCCAAATATGAGTGCATCGAAATGGCAAATCTTAAAACCGGGGAATGTAGGGAGTGATTACTCTGCAAATTCTCGCCACCCACTATGCATGAAAATCAATAGCCACCTTTTCTTAGTAGCCACTTGGGACCTTGAGGAATACTGGCTTGAGATAGCATTTCCATACTTTCTTACAAAACTTCTCTGGGATTTTCTACGGAAGAAAACTCCAATCATTAACATCATCAGCTTCTAATTTTGGTATAAAGCAGTTTCTGGATGCAACTTGATTAGCTCCAGTATCATCAGCTGGATTCCAAAAAATATATTGATCACTAGATTGAATTTCTCTTTTCTGGTAAGCCAATAGCTTCATTAGTGGATCAAAATGGTATAGAAGCACTGGTAAGGCTGAACACAGAAGCTAAACGTTTTGTTTACATTTTCTAACCTTCCAGAATTGTTCCACTTACAGTTCCATAACACCTTACAACACCTTGGATCATTCATATATCATCCATAGAAATCCTTTACAAAGCATAACAGCCCAGATTACACGAAGCAATACCCCACCCTTTCCCCAACTACATTTTACCTTATGTTACATTACCACACACTGGTAACTTGTCACCGCTCCAAATTACAACCAAGCCACAAACAGGCATGTCATTAACTTAACAACAATAGATTCCTACTAAGCTTGGGGTGACACAAAATAATTTGCATCTGGTGCAGCTCAAAAAATGGAGACTTTGAATGAAGTTTCATCGCGGTTAATCAGCTCAAAGACACATACATCACCTACTTCCAAGTTATTGTCCTGTGCAAAAGCCCTCCAAGTATCATAGAATCTAGCTTTACGTTGTCCACTGTTGGTTACTTTAACAGAAAATTTAACAATCCATCTTCTCCCATTTGAAACTTGAAGGATGACTCGGTCCTCCTTTTCATCAACATGTCTCTTGGCGAATTTGTATGGTATGTTCTAGCAAAAAGTGAGAAAAGAAAAATCAAAGAACCTGATATGAAAAAATTCTGCTCCAATCAAGAAGCTAAAGGAAGTTATTAGTTCTACATGGAAAATTTAAAACAGCAATCATACTCAGAGAGACCAAAAAACAATCCACAGATGGAATATGTCTCTGTCTAGTGTTTAGCAAAGCTTATGTAACCAACCTATTGAGATCAATTAAAAGCAGTGAACCGAAAATTTTTTGGTAGAATTCTTACCACACTACATCTTGCCCCGAGGTATGCTGGTTGCATGACAACCTTGAAAAAAGAATTTTCAGATCTGAAACTGCTAGCTCTTAGCATTGCTCTTGCTTTTTCATGGGAAGACAATGGTGGCATCAAGAGATGCCTGGACTTTGTGCTTCCTTGTGTTGACAACCTTCCATTATCACAATTTGCCAAAGAGTTTAGTCCGCCCTATAGGTATCAACATAATTACGAGAGAGCATTCAAACCTTGGCATAATATATAATAAAAAAATAAATTTCGGAAGTGTTATATATCACTGCTTACACTTCCATTAGTTCTCATTATATTATAAAGCCTAGGATACATTAATTTAATGCTGATCCAATAGACATTTGGGAAAAACATATAAAGCCTGTGAAATATTGAACTCCAAAGCCAGGAAGACATCTGAGACTTCTTTGGAAGGCATCAATCTGATTTTTTAAATCTTGAGCACCAGAACGATGGCACAATGTTTGCAGAGACTTATAAATTTAGTTCCATTATTGATCTTGCAGTCAGATTCAAAATCAACTACTAAGTTTTACTCGGATTTGAATTGTTTCAATCTGATATTATCATCTTGTTCCAATCCACATTGAAAAAGATAGAGAAACGATCCAGATATGCAAGTGCTTGGATCAAAGAAGACAAAATGACCTAGAAGAGTATTACTCAACCAATGAGGAATCTTGACTAACCCGGTAAATAATTACTTTCAACAAGATTTTAGTTTGCTCAATCAGCTCAAAGACACAGACATCACCAAGTTCCAACTTGTTATCCTGCATGAATGCCGTCCAACCACAGTGGAGAGCTGCTTTCGTGTATTTGTTGTTGGTTAAATAGCAGCAATACTTAGCAGGCCAAGTTTTCCCGTCCAATGTGCAGAGGGTTACATCACCGACCTTTTCTTTCAGGCACTTTGTGATAAAGCTTGATGGTAAGCACTGTGCAGTTAAAAAAAAGTTCAAATGGCAAGAAGAAAACATTAATGTTGCAAACAACATCAATTGAAATAAGATGCTCATAGTTTAACTAATCTCTACGTAAGAAATTATTGCTTAGACATGGGGGAATCACCAAATTCAAAACATTGTCATGGTATAGCAAGTTTCATCAAGGCTTTACCAGTTTTCGTCCAGGATTAATGTATGAAGGCTGCATTTCAACCACAAAAAAAAAATTCTCCGATTTGAAAGCGCTGGCTCTTTGAAGAGCTGTAGCATTTTCGTTGTCTCCAAATGCATGTCTTCCCCTAGGAACCTTGGTTTTCAGGTATCCTTCACCACTAGAAACATCTTCACAGTCTCTTTTATCTGAACAAGTCCTCCCACATAAAAGCAACACAATCAAGGAGTAGACTCAAAAGTATGACATGAACTTTATCTATTAATACCCCAAATAGAGGGTTAGGGGAAGTCAATGTCTGTTAACAGGGGTAGGAACAGCGACTATCTTGGAGTCCCAGACAAATAGGGGTTGCAAACAGGGGTTATGTAATGGTCCTATAGTCATATGGCTGTCCCAAGTCTCCTGTCTATCCAAGGCTAAAGACTTGTAACAGCGTTATGTATATAAAACACAAGTTGAAACTCTTTATGTAAGACAAGATAGAAAAGGATGAAGGTTAGTTAAAACTCTTTATCCAAACTGATTAAAACACAAGTTGAAAAAACTACTAGTAAAGAATGATACATGCCCCAAAAATCTTTCATAAAATAGGTGAGTTATCATTTTCTTGAAATTTTTGTAGTTAAAACCCACTAGATTTGCAACCATATTAAACTTAGAACATCTAATGTAGAATTGCACTTACATTTGTCTGATAAAGTGGTTCGTCTCAGTATCTTACGAGGACGTAAACATGGTGTTTGTGAGTTCTGTCTCGTTTTCCTGACTCGAGGAGTCTCATACAATACTTCAACAGAATCATCTTTAGCATCTTCTTCCTTGTTCGGTTCTTGACATACTTCATCACGATCCATATTAGGACTAATATGTGGATATTCTATTTCTGATGCACTCATATCAAAAATGAGTACCTGAAAATTGCAGTCTCCTTGATACTTGAAAACCAGAAAATGTCCATGCTTCAGAGAGTAATGCTCAGCAAATTCCTTCCAGCCATTTTGTAACCAAACATCACCATCAGATTTTATCAGCTCAACATGCCATGTAGAGCCACTTGGAACCATGAGCAGTACTGGACTTGATAAGCTATCTCCATATTTTGTCACAAACTTTCTTGGAAACCGCTGTAGAAAATACGTAACAAAGATAAGGTGCAATGGCATAAGAATAAATAATTAAAAACCAATAAAAAAATTAGACAGGAAAAGAAGAATGCTTACGAGCTTGCTATGTCGAATAGTGTCCTCTAAAATGATCTTGAAGAAATGGGGTGTTTTTGGTGTAAACATGGAAGGGTTAATCTCCCTCTGACTGCAAGAAGCTTTGTTACTAGGACTCGCCATTTTGGGTACACGACTCCCTTTGACTACCTACGGTTTCTGCTAGAAGGAGGAGGAGGATAGAGAAAGGGAGAGAGAGAGAGAATTCCAGTCTGTATTGTGCAGCTGGCCGGAAAGAGTCCCGGAGAAGAAATTTTTAATTAAATTGGGCATGCACGAAGAAAGCTAGTAGTCAGTAATCCAGCCAAGAGGCAAAAGGATTCTCGTGGGTTCTTACCTAGCTATTAATTATCTGATAAGTTTTCAAAGCATAATTAATTATTTTTTGATGCAATAAAACTATTTTAAAATCATCCAAATAACACAAAATCTTTCAAATAATAAATTACACATTACTCATTAAAATAACTATAAAATTCAAAATCATGATAAACTTGATGAGTTAGAATCAAATTTAAATTGTAATTCATTATAAAAAATAAAAAGATTGTTATCCAGTAGTTTCAACAGTTTTCAATAAAAATAAAATATCTTTAAATAAAAAAATCGAAATCCAATTTCGTTTGATTCATGCTTGAGTAGCTTTCAAATCATATAAAATTTAAATAGCAAAAAAAATTATAATTTAATATAAGATTCAAGCTAAAGTTACAAGTAATTAAAACTCACTTCATGCAAAACAATTTTTCTTAATAATTTTCAAGAATCTAATATCTTTCCTAGTTAATCTCTTAAGCCAAACATATATTCATGTTCTACTTATAAAGTAATTATTAAAACAAATTACAGCTAACCGACTTCAACCAAATCAAAAAGAATACAACTAAATTGTATAATCTCTACATATTTTTAATAAACCCAACAAAAATCCTTTTTTTTTTTTCAATAGAAAGAAGATTTCTACTTACCTTGAAAAGAATAACTCGATATGGCTTTCGGTTTAATCTCCAAGAGTTTGAACCTGGGGAGCCCTCCGACCCTAGAGAGAAAAGTTCTTGAATCCCATCTTTTCTTTCTCTTATTCACGTTACTTTAGTATTTAAACAATATCCAACCCTAATTTGCTTATAAAATAATATATTACATTAAACCCTAATTATAAGAAATTCAGAGATAAATTTCTTGATTTGATTATGAGCTTTTATAATACTCTAATCCGAAAAAAAAAAACCCTAATAAGCTAAATAGTATTCTAATTTAATTTGATTAACTCGGAGTATTAAATTGGTCTCTAAAACTTCTGGGTGTGATAATAGAATATAACTACTATTAATTGAATACCCAAAAAGTATTTTCTGGATAAAAATATTGTGCAAATATGGAAAAAGATTCAATTTTGTACAAATATTGAACCATCTTTCCTAAAA
This sequence comes from Theobroma cacao, assembly GCF_000208745.1. Lineage (NCBI taxonomy): Eukaryota > Viridiplantae > Streptophyta > Magnoliopsida > Malvales > Malvaceae > Theobroma > Theobroma cacao. The sequence goes on from NC_030850.1 coordinate 2,165,359, forward strand.
ATTGATACATTGAGCATGGCATCGCTTGAGTTAATCAACTTGAAAACACAAATATCTCCTACTTTCAAAGAGTTTTCCGTTGCGAATCCCGTCCAGCCGGTTGCTAATTTTGCTAGCCGAGAATGTGTGCTGATTATCATTTTCACAGGCCAAAATCTACTCGCAACTCGAAGGATTACATTTTTTGTATCTGGCTTAAAATATTTCTCGATAAACTTAAATGGTATATCCTGCGTAAAAACAAAAATGAGAATTCATCGTTAAAAAGCTAGAAAGAGTGGAATCATTAATTATCAAGATGATCAAGGACAAAGGGTTTCAATGGAATATTTATATGTGAATTCATTGATCATAATCCCTACCACACGGCCAAGATACAGATGAGACGGCTGCACGATTCTTCTGAAGAGTCGAAGGTCTGCAGGAGGAGCTGGCGAGGACGAGCATGAATGTCTCTTAAGACCTTTTTCATGTATCAATTTGATTTGATAAACAATCAGGTAATTCATACATAAGAAAATAACAGTAAGTTAACAAACATTACCTTGTGATGGATCACAATTCGCAACGTCTACAACCGGTGAATGAATACTTTAAATGAGATATCAGCACCTTTAAGCAACTCAAATACACAAACATCACCAACAACCAGATTATTATCCAGAGCAAATTTCTTCCAACCACCTGAAAATTGTCCTCGTGGGTTTCCATCGTCACCTCTGCGGTAGTACTTGACAGACCAGGATTTTCCATCTGAAAGGCAAAGGACTGTCTCACCTCCATGCGTCTTTGTAAAATATTTCCTAGCAAAGTTACTTGGTATGCACTGAAAAAAGAAAAAGAGAGAGAGAGAGACTACGCTATTAGAAAGTGATTATTAAAAAATGAACAGTAGTTATTTGCTCAACTCTGACTAGTTCTCACTAGTCCATAGCACTAGAACATTAGACTAATTATTCAATATAATGATAGCAGGTTTTCTTTTTTAAGGCTTACGTACCATTTTATAATTACGGCTTATGTGTGATGGTTGAATTACAACCAAAAAGAAAGGATTTTTTGAGTTGAATGCTTTAGCTATCCGCAGAGTTTTAGCCTTTACTTTGGCTGTTAATTTTTGCGACCTCAGAATCTCAGCTTGTTCTGGACATTCCCACCCCTTTTCAGTGCTTGTTCCTGTCCTTGTAGCAGGCTTAAGTCCTTCCATTGAAAACAAAGAAGAAAGGACAAATTGGAGGATAATATGAGCATCTTGCACTAGTCAAAAAAACATTAATTTCACACAAAATAGCAATCAATATTTTACCAACTTCCTGCTTGCAACAGCTTGAGCTTGTACTTCCCTTGGGTTCTTCAAGCTTAATTCCGCAAGCTTTGTTGCAAAAAGGTCTGAAACGTGGATCTATATATTCTGACTCCAGTATCTTTTCAGTTTTGTTAATCATATTGATCTTCATCATCTTCTGAGGCCGAGGGCACTGGATTGATGATTTCTCTCTGGTTTTCTGGCATGGGGCAGTGCACTCCAGGATTTCAATGGATCCTTCATCTTCAGCTTCTTTACATTGATATCTTGAATCTTTCAGTCAGAATCAAACAAAGAATACTAGTTACTTAAATATAATCATGCCTGTGATTGTGTTGTAGAATGACATTAATTCAGATGAAGAAAATAATACTAGAACATCTAATCTAAGGTTTGCATTACAAAGCTGATACATATAATTAAGATAAAGAAACCAATCAAGGAGAATCCTAAGGGCATATTGTCTTTTGCTTGGAACATATCTATGTCAATACCATTATGGCAAGTCGCTATCATAATGGTGCTCTCCTGGTGAAGCGACCAGACAACTCTTTTGAAGAATGGAAGCTTTGAAACAAATTTATACAGCTTTAAGAGTTTGTGTGATGCCAATGGCAGTGAACTCCATCGAGTAACTTGTACACCGTACCCTTTTCATGTTTCTACAGATTAAATCTTCCTACATTTAGTCAACTGGTGGTTGATAAATATTGTTTTTGTCTTGAGGATCTGAAGCATGTTAGCAGGTTAGTTTTAAACTTGAATCTAATTAAGATGCGTTAATTCTGGGGACCCTAAATTGGAAATGAGTAGAATCTTCAGTTTCCTGGGCTTGACTAGATTTAGCTTTTAACCAAATGTTTGACAGCAAAGGGGATCAACACATTTAACTTGTCTACCCACCTAATTTTGATGAGGAACAACTTGCAATATTAGCATCTGGAAAAATGACAACGTCGAAGGAATTTCCATTTGCCTTTATCAGCTCAAAGACACATACGTCTCCCACCTTCAAGTTATTGTCCAGCACAAATGCTCTCCAACTCCTACTACGAAATTTGCCTTTTGGACATTGACCATCTCCTTCTCCATTGTAGTCAACAATCCAAGTCCTCCCATCTGAAACTCTCAGGGTGACTTCACCATTTTTCTTGAAATACCTTTTGACGAATTGGGATGGTATGCTCTGCCAAAGGAAAAGAAAAATAAATCTAATAAAAGAAGATATGCTCTGCTCCAAACCTGACACTCTCACCACGTATAGTAGACTAATGGAAAAGCCATTTACTAAACTTGAATTATAAGATTGGAATGAACGCAAGGCTTTGGGCCGAAATCTCACCAGAGAACCACCAGGAAGAACATATGATGGCTGCATCACAACAGTGAAAGAGGGGTTTGCAGATTTGAAAGCCATAGCCCGTTTAAGAGCTATTTTTTTCTCCGTTGTAGTCAATGGTTGCATTCTGCCCACAAATTCAGGTTTCGAACATCTCTGAGCACCTGACATCCCTACACTTTCATCTTTCCCAGAAAATTTAAACTCACCTGTTAAGATCAAAACATTTAAGATTACAGAAACAGAAATATAGCATAACTTTCGCCAAACTCATAAGCAATTAAACCCATTCAAGATCACCCCCAAGTTCGTTCGTTGAATATTGGAAATCCAAGCTCGTCTTTTGTTTCCCAAGCTCGATCCCTTTAACTTGACTTGGATTGGTTTTCATCATCCTACAGGGCTGAAAACCTGGGAATGGCAATTTCTTCTTCGTTATTTGGTTTAGTGGAAAGTCATCCAATATTTCAATAGATGTATGGATATTCTCGTTTTGCTCAGTCTTTGGCACTCTATATTCTCTGATGGCAGGTTGATTTTGCAGACAGTTAGTTTCAGTATCACTGAACAAGCGCCGCTTTTTTACTCGATAGGCTATGCTCCCACCAGCTAGTTACCAAAAGAAAATACATCAGAAGAAAGTACTAGCCTGATATATATAGAGACTGACCCTTGAATGAATGCCTATGAGAGAGACTACTCACCCAGTGGCCTGGCTGCAATGGCATCTTCAACAAACCGTTTACAAATGACTACTTTCAACAAGATTTCAGGGCTCGTTCTAGTTAGCTCAAAAACGCAGACATCACCGACTTCCAGAGCATTATGCTTTGCAAACTCCTGCCAACCATCGAGGAGTTGTGCTCTTGGATTATCAATGTTTGGCCTGCAATAGTACTTTGCAGGCCAACTTTGCCCACTAGAAATACGTAGGATCACATTGCCCTGTGTCATCTTGAAATATTTCCTAGCAAAGCTGTCCGGTACACTCTGGAATACCAAAGATGGAAAATGAGACAGATTTTCTTTCAAACGTAAAGGATGTATGCTTTTGCTCGTTTCTTCAATGCACCACCAAAAAAAGATTCTTTGCTGAAACTTGAAAGCTTACCATTCTATATGAGAAGCTAACATATGATGGTTGCATAACTACCATGAAAAATGGATTTTTAGTTTTGAAACCACTGGCTTTCTGAAGAGCTTTAGTTTTCTCATCGGCTGTCAAATGTCCAACCGTCTCGAGAACCTCGATTTGTGGGCTTCTCTGACCCGAAACTCCACCTCCCATTGCAGCTGGAGCTGAAATCTTTGACTTCAAATGTGTCCCAATTTCATTGGGTGAATCAACTTTCATTTCTTTATGAGGTTGGGGATATGGGATATCTGACTTCCCTTTACTTTTCTTGCAAACTAAAGCATTATCAAAGACATCATCTTCTTCTGTAGTGTTAGTGTGTGGATATTCTATCTCTGAAGCACTCGTATCAAAAATAAGTACATGAAAATGAGCATTGCCTTCAAATCTAAAAACCAGAAAATATCCATATTCCAGTGAGTTATGGTCTGCAAATTCTTGCCAACCCTTTTGCAACCACACCCTTTCATCACACTTCGTCAGTTCAACCTGCCATACTGCACCACTTGGGACCACAAGACGAATAGGACTTGACAATTGCCTTCCATATTTTCTTACAAAATTTGTCGGAATCCCCTGCATAATACCTCTAATTAAGACATGCAAAAAAATATAATGTATCTAGCATATGCAAAAATAATGACCATATCCCACATGAAATGCATTGTAGCTTTTCTGCTTGCTCTCTCCATTCATTACATGCATGGTAAAACTTTACACTGCTCTAGAATTTATAAAGACATTCCTGCACTTTGATTCTGATAATCATCAAACATAGACATGTCCGACTAAGGAAACCGATGCATGAACTGATTACAAAAGGAAATGGTATCAAACAGAGAAAGAAGAATATACTTACAAGTTTCCCGTCTCGGAAAGTTTCGTCAAGAATAACTTTAAAAAAATGGGGTGTTTTGGACGTAAACATGGAATGCTCATTGTCTGATCTACGTTGATGAGAAGTCATAGTGGAACCGCTCCAGAGTATTTTCAATAGCTTCGCATGAGAGTTTCTGCAAACAAGGCTAACATATACTTCTTGAGCTCGCTGAGCACTGTTTGCTCAATCAATTCTTATCTGCCAAAAGGAAATGCGAGTAATTACTCCAATATTGATGATAAATATTAATTCATTGTTTCTGGGCTCGAGGAACTAGGGGCGGATTCATTAATGAGCCAGAGTTTTGTCATGTAACTTTAAGTGCTGCCGTTTTGTCTTCCTCCCACTGCCACTCCAGACTAACTAGATTCTACTAGATTCTCCTACTGCAGCCGACTAATTAGTCTATTGTTCTAGCACCATCATTCTATTACCTCATGGTGCGAAATACTGTAACCTTCTAAATCGAAACATTACGCAATGCCTCGGAAAGTAAAAAGATCAAACTTTTATGATTTTAATTACGATTCTCTAAATTCATATTCGTATATAAATTATTATAATTTATCTAAAATCTCTAAATAATAAAAATTTAAATATCAATTACATGTAATAATAAGGCTATCACCGTAGTTAGTAACGTCACAGCACAACTATACTCGTTTACAAAATAAAAATTAAACGAATGAACAATAATAGCTCAACAAATATACTCACACATATCTTATAGGAGCGAGTATCATTTTTAATTAATAAATTATATTTTTAAAATAATTAAAAAAATATTATATTTAAAATAAATAATTTAATAAATTCATAAATTATTAACAAATAAATATCATTATTCAAAAATTGTATTGAGTAAATCACAAATTTAATCTTTGATGCTTATAAAATTTCATCATATTTAGCTATAATCACTATTATAATCTGTGATAATGATTGTATCGACAATATCCTTCTCATGATCATTATCGACTATTTTAATTCTTAGTAGAATCATGTGCTAACTATTATATCTTGTTCATAAGATTGTAAAATTAGTGTTAGTGCTGACTATTCCACTTCTCAGGAAGCAACTTGTAACTCGAAAAATACTTTTCAAAAGATTTCACATCTCATTCATAAATCAACATTCATCATATGAATAAATAAATATATATATATAAATATATATGCTTGATCTTATTTTTATATATAAAATAATAAAATAAAATGTTAAATTCAGTTAAAAAATATATGCATAAACAATAGTTTCAAAAGAGTATAGTGTTCGAAATTTTATTACTTACTTCCCCTCACTCCAACAACTTGTTTTATCTCAAAAACAATCAAAAACCTAATGATAATCATTTAAATATATTAGAAACAACAGCACCCTTTAAAATCTATTAATTATTTTGAAACTAAGAAAAATAACTCAAAATATTTTAAATAACAATTTTGACCGTTTATACCACTCATTGTAAATAGTTATACTTTAAGTTACAAAACTCGAAATCATGATCCTTGTGTATTAAAAACTATACTTAATAAGCTTTTTTCATCAATACAAAACTCAACACGTAAATTAGTGCGTATAGGAAAAATATGAGAAATACTCGAAATTGTCCCTAACAATGTTGTTAGGTTGCTTGAACAATTTTTAGAAAAATATTTTTGCTTTGAAAATTCAGAATTCACTTCCGTTTGGTTCAATAGAAAATAGACTCATGTAGCTTTTTATTTATATAAAATTCAAATAATAAAACTCTATAGATCAATATGTAAATGAAGGTAAAAAATGTATGGGACTTAGCTCTTAGAAGAAAGATTTTTCCTTCTTAATTCATAAGAATGTGATTCCTTCCCGCGAGTGCTTATACCGAAAATATAACCATGCTTAACACTTAAAATAATGACTATTAAATAAAAAGAAAATCAAACCGCTCAATCTCAACCTATTGTGAAAAACATATGTAAATTATAAAAATTTCTAAAATTTTTTCAAAATTCTAATCTCAAATTCTTGCAACTCAGTAAGATATTTTTCAAGTAAAAAGAGAGTTTTTACTCATCTTGTAAAGATGAATTCGACCATAATCTTTAATTTTATTCTTCAAACTTAATCTTAAAAATTCTCAGATCTAATATAAAAGGAGAGAGCTCTTCTCTTGAGCTCTCTTCTTTTGATTTTGTGTTTTTTTTTTTTGTCAAAAAGGAAAAATGACTACTTGTATAGTGGTCTTGCATTTATTTTATAAATATCTAATATAAGGAAATATTTTAGTATATATCCAAACTATTTTTAAATAATCAATAAGAGATCTCTTTCATTTATTTTTTCACCAATACAACTTTCTATTTGCAATAAGAAAAGAAAGTCGGCCTTTGAATTATTATGGAATTAATGCATTAATAAATATATTAATATAATATGTCTACCTAGCCTTGCTCAAAAAACCACTAACTAAATAGTGACCTTTCCATTGGAAATCGTAAGTAGCAATTACCAATTAAATTGGAATTCCAATTTTTAGGAGTAGTTCATAGACAACAGTCATATTATTAGTTAATTCTTACCTATTTGAAAATATATAAGAATTTTATATTTTTAGTCTTGTAATGAAATTTTCATTATTAGTCAAGTAATGAATATCATTGCTTAATTTCTTCATATATTCTTCCTCTTTCTTTTTTGGTACTTAATGGCTATAAATTAAATTACGAATTATTATTATTAATTTATATAGGATTTACTATCATCAAACTTTTCACACGTTAACATGATTTGATAAGGAATCTGCAATCTTGCCAAAGGGTAAAATGCAATGTACACAAGATTACTTACAGGTCTGTTAGTTTCAACAGAGGTAAAATGGATTCCTGGAATGATACAATCAGCACCATTTTCTCATACCATCCAAACACCAAATAGACTGGTGCGTCTCACATCAACAAAAACTGGCAAACAAAGGAAGGATTACAATAGTATTTTAACAGGCATTTGCTTGCTTGTTTCATCTCCCACTATTTCCATATCCAGCCTTGCCAACAATCTGGACGTGTATTGCATTACCTGTGCCGCGAATGTACTGAAACAAAAGGGTGTCTCCAGCTACTAATCTGTTTTCCAGTCGAAATTTGGTCCATCCAGCACTCAGCCGAACCTGTCTTGAACCCACCGAGATGCCCAGTGGCCACATCCTGCCTTTCGGGTCCTTGATCACCGTGCTCCGCTTCTCTGCCAACCCTGCTTCTCTGGCAAAACTACTCGGAACAACCTGCCATTTTTATGCATATATTTATATCCAAAGAGTGATTAACAGCATTGAATTGAGAATAAAAAAAAAAATCAAGAAGTGGTTCTTACAACAGAGAATTTCTGGTATTTTTTCAAAACCACTGTAAATGAAGGATGTTTGGAGATTGCTTCTGATACAACCACAATCTGCTGACCAACATTTATTACCCTTCTAGCAGGTGCCCCTAAACATGCATGGATCATTAAGATGAGAACAAACTAAAGCAATGAAAATGAAAATGAAAATTGGAATTGTTACACATGAAATGCACAGTTAAAAGAGAAAAGCTTACGAGTGATTCTACAGCCAGGAGAGACTCTTGTTGCTTTCTGGAAACTTGAAGCCCCAGCTTCGCTTGGTGTTACTTCATTTGATTTCTTAGGTCTACCTCTTTTTCTCTTAGTCTTAAGAACAATCTTCTTTCCACATCCAGTTGGACCGTAAATGACGCAATCAAAACTCGATTTACCGACCAAATAAAAAACTACAAAATCTCCTGAATCCAGGCCCTGATCTTCCACAAAATTTGACCATCCCCCACAGAAGAAATAGCTTCCTTCTGTATTTTGAACTGTTACCCGCCATGAACGCCCGGAGTTAGATTTCAAGGTGAAATTCGTGGGTACATTTCCTTGGAAATTCTTCACAAACGCTGGCGGTATTCTCTGTTCCAACATTAAAACAAAAAGCATGTAATTTATAAGAAGCAATAAATGTCTGATAATAAACAGCAGAGCCATACGGGATTTGAACTTACAAGCTTGTTAACAAAGTCTCCAATCAAGACCTTGAAGAAGGAAGGGTTCTGTTTAGGCTTCCGAGCCATTTTCAAAGCTGCCATTAATGTACTCAACTGGTTGCATTAAATGCTGCAGTTTCCCATTAGATTCTTTGGATTCTCCCCATTGTCATCTTTGGCTTGTTAAGCAAAAGATTTTCCATTGCGTAAGCTTGATGCGCCGCCAAAACAAGAAAGCTGTCGACCCCGTCAGAGATTCTGACTAAGCTACCTCACCATAATCAACAACTCAGATGATGATCTTCCACATGCGTGCTATAAAATCAGCCCCAGATTTTTTTCTTCTTCCAATAGGATTTTCTTTAAATAAGTTTTTGTTTATTCTTTTTATTTGGTTGCGTTACTGAAGTTATTTATACTTCAAATATGATTCTAGGCTTTAGATATTAAATTCAAAACATTTATTTAGATCCATGAATACATCATTTGTCTAAATTCATGAATAATTAAGTTGACGAATTTATTCCAAATTTAAAGTTTAAGCACCTTCTTATTGAATTGTTTGGATTTAAGCTTAAAAATACTCAAAACTCTTGTAAAAAAATTAAAAATCAACAAAAATTAATATTAAACTAGAGGTGGTAATGGGTTGGGCTCGAATTGGGCTTTGTATTACGAATAAAAGAAATTATTCAAACCCAGCCCGACCAAAGAAAAAGCCCAACCCAAAGAAAATCAATACCCCAAAGCTACTACATATAATCTTGATATTTATTTAAAAATTAACACAACATAATTAATATGTACTACCAATATTATCAGATTTTTTCACTTTTTTTTTTCCTTCAGAAAAAGGAATTATTCAATTCACTGCAAGTTTACAGATAAAATTAATATATAATATAATTATATATTATGAAAATTAAATTTTTATTTGTACTTTTGAGCGCAATGTTAAGCACTTATCTGATCTGACCATTTGGGATTTATCTGTGACAAAACTTAAACCCCTCAACTAAACCCCTGCAGATGCTACGCCACCTCCTAACCATGGTCCGCCACCGTTCAACCACCGCACTCTACAACCACCACTACCGCCACTTATATCGCTCAGCCTCCTACAAACACCCCAAGACCCCAACCCCGCCGTCCCCACCGAAGCCTCCGAAAGCCCCTCAAAAACCCCAAACCTTCACTTTCCATGATGTCACTTGGGAAGATCCTTACTCCTGGATGTCTTCTCTCCAAGACAAAGTCGCCATGCGCCACATGGACATGTATATGGAACAAGAAGAAAAGTACACTGAGGCTGTCATGTCAGATACTGAACGTCTCCAAACTAAGCTCCAATCTGAGATGGCTTCTCGCTTGGACTTTGACCTCTCTACCCCTCCACTCCGTTGGGGTCCCTGGTATTTTCTTCATGCTTGCCTTTTAGTTTTTTTTATATATAAAGAAAATGAAACTGGGTATTTAGTAAAACCTTGAGTTTTCTTATGTTCGGATTGGTTGTTAGATTTTACAACTTTTATTTTGCTCTCGAAAACGATAAGTAATAATGCGGGTTGGATACAAAGTACATATTCTTCTTAGAACCAAACGTTAAAAATTTGAACTTTCTTAATAGGCAAAATAATTGCTTATACTTTTATAGGAAATAATCTTCTTTGAATGCATTTTTACGCAAACCTTTGAGTCCATTATTGTTGTTTATAGGCTTTTCTTATGGAAAATGTTTATGGGTATATGGCGGAAATCCTAGTGAGCTCATTGGTTAAAGTGTTTTTGTTATGTTACTTTATTATTGTATCTGATTATATTTTATGAGAACGAAAATGGGTAGTTTAGTTGAAATCTGAATAAGTTTGCAGGCTGTATTATAGAAGGGTGGAGGAGGGGAAGCAGTATCCAGTGCTATGTAGGAGATTGGCGAGCTTGAATGATGAGTTCATTTCGCATAAGTCTCCCAGTGCTGGATTTGATTTTACATCTGGGAAGAGGATTGAGCAGAAGCTGCTTGATTACAATCAAGAAGCTGAGAGATTTGGAGGTATCGCAGCAAATGGAAGATTACCTTCTTTCTTTTTTATTATTTGCTTTTGAGACTGCATTTGACATTGCTTTCTCAATATGTTTAAAGGTTATGCTTATGAAGAATTATCAGAGATATCACCGGATCATAAGTTTCTCGCATACACCATGTATGATAAGGACAATGACTACTTCAAGTTATCTGTGAGGAATTTGAATTCTGGTGCATTATGCAGCAAGCCTAATGCAAATCGTGTTTCAAATTTGGCATGGATCAAGGATGGGCAGGCATTGCTCTATGTCATTACTGATGAAAATAGGAGGCCACATAGGTGGAAGTTCTACTGCTTTATCAATTTCACTTACTTATCTATTCATATTGTTTGGTTGTCAAATGAATTTAACAAAATCTAGTTGGAAATTTGTTTTCGTTTTAGGATATACTGTAGCATGATTGGATCAACTGAAGAAGATGTTTTGCTGCTGGAAGAACAAGATGAAACTGTGTATGTAAACATAAGGCACACAAAGGATTTCCATTTTGTCACTGTTAATACCTTTTCTCCTACATCTTCAAAGGTATCTGAAAAGTGAAAATTGCTTGTAGTCAGCTTTCGATTGTTGTAAATTGATTATGCTCGAATGGTGTAACAATCATTATCATCTTTTAGGTCTTTCTGATAAATGCAGCTGACCCATTTTCTGGCATGACATTAGTTTGGGAGAGTGAAGGTATTGTCCACTGCATTCTTGAGCATCATCAGGGATACCTCTATTTATTCACAGATGCAGCCAAGGATGGACACGTAGTTGATAGTCATTATCTTCTTTGCAGCCCTGTTGATTGTCCATCCAATCCTAGAATTTGGGAGGTTGGTGAATTAATTATGACTTCCTTTGTTTCTTTTTTATTCTTCCTGTGGCTCGTAAATGCTTTCTCTTCTTTTGTGTACATGTCTTTTGCACCAAGGCTGATTGACACGTGCTCATACCTGTCCACAGTTCATGCTTTGCTTTAATGCTACTCCTGCTTGATGTGTTAATAAAGTAATCCCATGTCTTATGTACCACAGAGTGTATTCATTGATGATCAAGACTTAATCATAGAGGATGTTGATTTCAGCAACTCACGCCTGGTACTTATTACTAGGGAAGGTCGAAATTTTGGAATCTGCTCTGTTGCTTTACCGTTGCTAGGCAGGAAGGTAAAAAAATAAAAGAAAATTTTCTTTGTTTGTGTGGTTATCCCTCTTTCTTTCCCCCTTGTTCCCCTTTTTCTTTCTGGGCATTTTTACGTCTACTCTATTCCTGTCTTCTGTTGTTATGGCAGCAAGCAGTTTATCTGAGAGAGCTTAACCCTCATTTCCTTCCTCTTCCCAAGAATGTTTGTAAAATTTCTCCTGGGCCAAACTATGACTTCTACTCCACAACTATGCGATTCACAATATCATCACCTGTGGTATGTAAATGACTACCATCTGAACATTATTTAGCTCTTTATATAGCAATCTATTCCCTTATAATCTCTACTTATTAGTAAGTTTGTACAAATTTTATGCACAGATCCTGGTTAAACATGTTTAGAAAACAAAGCAACCTTAATGGAGTGATAAATGCTGGTGTCAATGATGGAAGATACGTTGTCTCTACTCTTAGAATATGGGTTTTTGGTTTTGAATAAAAGCCGTATAATCAATTTGTTTCCTGAATGGCATCTAGGGATTAAAAATTTTTGTTATGACTTGTGATTGATACCTGCTTGATTTGAATTTTCCTGTCACCTGCTGCATTTGGTGCAGCAACTGTTCATGTTTCTCCTCTAGGATGACTAAATATGTGACATTTCATAGCTCACATGGCAGCATATCCATTCATGAATTTATGTGTCTCTACTTTTCACATCTTGTTTATCCATGTTTATCAGATGCCTGATGCTGTGGTTGATTATGATCTATCAAATGGCAAGTGGAATATCGTTCAACAGCAAAATATACTTCATGAAAGAACTCGGATTTTGTATGGTACAGCCTTATCTTCAGCCATTGCTGAGAAATCAACAAATGTGAAGAATTCTTCCACGAATGATGTCAAATCTGAAGATGATAACCTGTGGAATGACCTCTCTGAATTTTATGCTTGTGAACATTATGACGTCTCTTCTTATGATGGAACTGTGGTTCCTTTAACTATTGTTTACTCATGCAAAAATAGAAAGGATAAGCAAAGCCCTGGATTGCTTCATGGACATGGAGCTTTTGGTGAAATACTTGATAAACAGTGGCGCAGTGAATTGAAAAGCCTTCTTGATCGTGGTTGGATTGTTGCTTATGCTGATGTAAGGTTTGTTCTCATTACTCAATTATAGTAGTTCTCTGGCTGCCATCATTTCAGTTTTCTATAGCATTAGAGGTTGTTTTTATTTCAGTTTTCTATAGCATTACTGGCTGTCTTTATTTCAGTTTTCTATAGCATTATTTGGTTTTATCCGACTTCATGAAATGGTTGTCATATTTTTCTCCAGAAATACTGAATTACTTTCAGTTTTTTTATATCAAAATTGCTTGCATAACACCTAGTTTCTTGGTTTATGGATGGTTTGCTTTGCAGAGGTGGTGGTGGTGGTGGTGGCAAGAAGTGGCATCATGATGGCAGAGGCACGAAGAAACAGAATTCCATTAGAGATTATATCTCTTGTGCAAAGTACCTTGTTGAAAAAGAGATTGTGCAAGAAAACAAGCTTGCTGCTTGGGGGTATAGTGCAGGAGGACTGCTGGTTGCCTCAGCCATCAATTGCTCCCCAGAGTTATTTCGTGCTGCAGTTTTGAAAGTATGACAAATATCAGCTGCTGCTTTGGATTTGCTTAAATTGTACTTGCAGCATAGTCTTACTTTGCTTGCACTGGCCAGACACATTGGCTTGCATCATTCTTACAAAGAACAATCAATCTATCTGTTATTGATATTCCTTTGTTTTTTTCCCTGAGTTTGTGATAAAGGAAGTAATAGGGCAGAAAGTGAATATTTACCTTTATATGCCTGTTAGGATATGTCACTAGGTAATATAGAACTTCATATGGATTTAGGCTGTTTTATTTTATTTTTTTTAGTTCTAGGTAACTCATTCTCATCTTTTTATCTGATTCAGGTTCCATTTTTAGATGCAACCAACACTCTTCTCTATCCCATTTTACCTCTCACTGCTGTTGATTACGAAGAGTTTGGGTACCCTGGGGATATTGATGACTTTCATGCCATAAGGAAATTTTCTCCCTATGACAATATTCAGAAGGATGTTCTTTATCCATCTGTACTGGTCTCCTCATCTTTCAATACACGGTAAGTCACTCTTCTTGCTGACTTCGTTTTGTTCTGTTATCTGAAGTTTATGATTGCAGAGTCAGCATGAAAATACCTAACAGTTGAGAAAAAACGTGCCATCTAGAGAAAACGGGATACATGAAGGTAAATGATATTTAACTTGTGAGCTTAACTAGGGATAATGAAATTCCAAATGAGCAGAATAGAATTGTATAGCAGCACATACTTTGGAAATTCATTACTTGACCAAGTCCATTTGTGTGTATGGTGTAAACTCTTCCTGGCTTGGTGACAATTGAGATTGATACTCTGTCTCATTTTTGTTTTCATTTTATAAGTTGGATTTAAGTGGGATTAATGTGTTATTTCTTGGAGAATAGTGAATATTATGGGGAATTAAGAAGTCATCTAGGTTTAAATTTTAAAAAGAGAGAGAAGACATCTAGGCTTTAGGAATTGATGGCCACAAAGTTATTTCTTTTTGCATTTAAACAGAGTTTAAAGGAGAAGCAAGAAACCAACAGATAGTCTTGCTTTGAGCTTTCTAGAAATTGGGGATATCTATCTTTGCCTTATGTTTTAAGTGGGTCATTGATGCCTCTGACATTTTTCAGATTTGGGGTATGGGAAGCGGCAAAATGGGTCGCTCGAGTCCGGGAACAAACTATTTATGACCCCAAACATCCCATACTACTTAATTTAATGACAGATATTGTGGAGGAAAACAGATATCTTCAGTGCAAAGAGTCAGCTTTGGAGACTGCATTTCTCTTAAAGGCAATGGAGTCATAAGTTGGCTTTAACCATACCACCCTATGAGTCTGCCAGTGATCTTTTGCAATGCATGGAAGCTAGAAAAGTTGGGGTACATCTCTGAAGTGGCCAAAACTGAGATAATCCTGATCATCCTTTACTTACCTGCTCGTACCCAATCCAGGGTTAGATGATGGGGCTTTGTCCATGGTTTTATTCTGATTTGGTTGCTTTGGTGTTGTATAGATTTGGAATCTGCTTTCTTTGGGGTTATAAGTCGTGGCCTACTCAAGTGGTTCATCGTGCTAAAGCAGCCAATTGAAAAAGGACAGGGAGAACTTCAGATGATGCACGAGTCAGAAATTCAATTTTCTGGCCATGTGTTGCTTTCACTCATTGTGATTATTATTTATAAGTTTGTTATCTGTAAATGTCATTGTACCTTATCCCTTATTTAATAGTTAATAATGAAGTGCAATTTTTGGTGGAGAGATGTTCTGACCCCCCTTCTGATACGGGCTTTTAACAATTCATTCAGAAGGTTCATGTTTTAGCACATTTTTATATTGGTATTAATAATAGTCGTGGATGATGACCATGATGACATGCAAAAATCTTCCATATCTAACAGTTTTTAACTGGTGGCCAGCTGCAACTCCAATTAGATGAAGTTTGTCAACGTTTCACTGTCACCAACCACCACGTAAAAGCTTTCCCCGTAGACGACAGCTTGCCTACAAGACCTTTCAAATACGGTGCTCTGCTCCCCTTGTACAAGAGCTATCCTCGATTCAGAAGCTTTTGTTGATGCAGATAATGGTGTTCCTATATTTCCTTTCATTTCTGGGAAAAGTCGGTCTTAATCATGATTTCGGGCTATGAAAAGATGTTTGCAGTGCCATTTTTGTACCCTACCAGCTTTATTAAAACACAAAAAAACCCACTACGAACCGGGAATCTATAAAAACCAAAAGAAAGAGAAGCAGGGCTGATACGTAACTTCAGAGCATTGCATCCCATGGGAAACAAAACTCAATGGGTATGGCCCAACCTTGATAATTACCAGTGGAAAAGGAATCCCCATTAGACTCTTGAAGCAGTCCACCTTTGAATTCTTTGACTATTTTATCTAGTTTCATGATGGGACTTTGCAACATCATCTATTCCTTGTTTCAACGCCAAATTACTACTGCAAATTTACCAATATCAATCCATTCTGTGTCTGGAAAGGATATCTAGTCAGTTCTTATCCACTCTCTCTGTCTATAGAAAAGAGTATTTATTTGTATCTTAGCAATAGACTTAGTGACCTATTAAAACTTATAACCTAATCTTTTCTGAAATTTGGCTGCAAGAAACATGTTTCACCCACCAACATCTACCCTTGATTTGGTAAAACTTTCATGCTCTCTCTAATTTGACACCAACACAAAATTTAGCAGAGCCAACACAGATTTCCAACTTCCAACAAGGTCGAGCAGGAAGAGGATCTGTTCCTTGTAGACTGAATCACTCTAAAGTTTTGTTTGTCCTGTGAGTTACATCAAATGCAAGATGGTTCAATAACAACAAATTGACAAATCAGAAACGTGGTGAATGTATTTGAACTGCAGAAGGTAAAATTAACTACCTCTTTTTACAGAGAAGAAAAATGAAGTGTGTATAAACCAAAAGCAGAATCGCTAAGTGGTAACAGTTGTGAGTAGTGTCCATATACTTCTGCTTTGAGGTCATGGTAACTTCCAAAATGGTACATATTTTTTCTAAAAACAACTCTACAAGGAACCCAAAAGGGGAAAAAGAAAATTTCAAGCAACAACAAACATGAATTAACACATTCACCCGCCTGCATCCAAGAGTCTTGGGGAAGAGCAAGCCATGCATATACTGGTACCTCCAAATCCTCTCTAAGGGAATCTTCCATTCAGACTCTCGGATATATTGCAAATGATTTTGAAGTGTTCCTTTACAGAAGTTATGTCTCTGACTCTTCTTCTGCAACAGTTGGAAGTGTACCCTCTCTGATGAATGCTGTGTTAAGGAACTTTGCCACAAAAGCCCACAACTTATAGACATCCTCAAAATTAGTCAGGAAGCCCAGAGAAGCTGTGACAACCTCGACTCTTATGAACCCACTTTTCCCATCATGTCGCCCATTTTCCATCGGTCTGCACAGGGTAGTATCTTCGAGGTTCAAAGCCCCTCGCTGTTGTCGTGGACTATCTAATATTCGTATGTGACTGAGGAAACCAATACCGAGAGAAATACCTTCTCTTTCAGCCAACTTCTGTACAATCTCTGGATTGATGAGGCCCCTGTTTTTATCCCTCACATTGAACGCCACAGCTGCACCCCTTTCATATTTTATCTTTGGGCCATAAATGTGAACAAGATTCACTCTGCCATCTCCATCTGAACTAGGTAATTTGAGCTGTAGTAATGAGGTTACAAGCCAATTAATCAAAAACCGTAATCTAAGAGTGGTTTTATTGAGCCCCAACATATTAACATGATCAAGATGCCGACAAGTTATCTCAGGCTCCCTCCTGTCCCAATCTTGTCCATCACCATATTCTCCATCGCTGGTGTAGTCTTCATCATCAAGACTAGTCACAGACACTTCTCCTGGCTCCAAAGTATGACTCAGGCGCTCTTTACGGCCCTCCTCCATGCTAAAGGATACCCTTCTTCCCCTGCTTGGATGTTCATCTTCTAACCCAAAAAATCTACCACCATTATATCTATTCCCTTCCCTCCTCCCCAACAGCCTAAATTCACCTTCAGTTTCTCTTCTTATGGCACTCTCTTTAATCTCTGAGGAAATTTCAGAAGTTGAGCCATTTGCTAGGCCATTATTCCGAAATACAGAAGAATTATTGAGGCGAGCTCCGTTTATAGCAGAACTAGATACAGACCCCACAGACAGTGGTTTGCTGGTACCCTGTTCTTCCTGAATTTCCAGAACATGTGAATAATGTGAAGTCTTCTTATGATTTCGTGAGGTGATGTTTGTTCCTGCTAATTGTTCTTCTTCGGGGATCTCCCTCACACGGTCCAGTTCCTGTGAAACTGATAGAACAGCAGCATCAAATGATAACACATGATGATCATCATGCCCCAGGTTCACATCTTTATCATCATATATTGGGCTGCCATATATCTTCGATGTTGGCTTTGGAGAGAGCCGCTTGTGGTTCTTCTTGCCACTAAACCAAAAAGGTGGCAAAGGGGAGGCAATTTTCTGTTTATTCAACTGACCTGCGCTATCAGACCCCAATGGACTCTGACCCAAATCAATCCATAATGAGTTGTCTGATGACTCATCTTCACTGAAGACAGGGCTTTTCATCACTTCTCCGACAGAAATGCTCTCAGTTTCTTCAAATATGGTGCTCGCTCCATCTCTATCAGAACTATTATCTGGATCCATCTCTGTATCAAATACATCCCTGACCTGAGCAGATGTGAAGGCGCCAGAAAAGGCAGGCAACTGTGATCCTGGACGGCTTTCAGAGGGTTTATCACCATTTGCACCAACTTCATCGTCCTCAATTCCACCCAATCCATCAAGACCATCTACAGAATCACTCAGATACAGAGGATACTCAGGGGTGATCTTCACCATGCCAGACCCAGTACACCCAGACTGGTTCTGAAGACTTCCCATGACTGATTTTTTAATAAGAAGGCACCCAAAGCCAGTTGGATCATATCCAAACACCCTGTAAAATGATGTGATAATGAAATCCGGCCGAAACAAAGACAGGCCAAGTGAATCCATGTCTTTGGGACCCAATGACCCAGCATCAAGCAAGACATGCCAATTGTTCTGCTGAGCCAATGCCATCCACTGATATGAATACTTAGCCCCCGTTACTCTAGACTGCACCGGGAAAACAAAAAGACCAGTAGCAGAATCCTTCTTCCTCCTCTTTTTATTCGATATCTGCTTTCTCAAATCAGTAGAACAAAGTTTAAGAGTTGGCCATTTGAACCAAGCACTGTAGACTTTTGCACCCTTTTCCCTAGCACTCTGAGCCATCCAATTCACTGATTGACTCTCATAATCAAACATGGTCAACAATTTCTTATTCGTGTGAAAAGGATATGAGTCCGCCAGCAACTTAAACGCAGACCCCCTACTTACCGTAAACACAAGGCCATACTCATGTTCTGGGATGTTCAAATAATCCATTATCCTACTCTTTATGTCATATTCCACAGTGCCTTTCTCAGCACCACCATAAAGTGCATGGTTACTCAAATTTGCAGTTATCTCAGACAAACTAAATGTAGAAGACTCCCAGTAATGCAAAGTTTGAACATAAGAGAAAAGCCCGAATCCACAATAATCAAGGCATACCTTTGGTGATAAATGTGCATACTCATCTGACCTCAACTGATCAATCTTCTCTGATGAGTGGTATTTTGGGTACATTGTGAGGAACTTATTGAAAGCCTCACGGACATCAGGGATAGAATCTTCACTCTCAAATATACGCTCCGCGGCAAGGGCAGTAGCTCGCAAAAATTCACGCTGAGCATGGAGTCTTGCAAGGGATCTTGATCGTCCCAAGCTCTCATCTTGATTGCCTAGTGAATCAGGTTCCATGTCCTGGGACTTGAACAAAGAGCCATCTTCAGATGCTTCTTCAAGAGCTTCCCTGAGCTTGTTCTCATGTAGTTTCCGGAGAATGGAAGGGTTCTTCTTGATTTCAGCTGCTGATTCAGACCCATCTCTTCTCCTGCTCTTCTTGTCTAAGATCAGAGCAGCACAGTGAGATATGGGTTTCCACAGTGAAAGATGCATCAAAGCGGCAAAACTTGAGAGACAAAACCAAGAAGAAAACTAGCTCAAGATTCAGTACAAAAAGCCGACTTATTTTTCTTAGTGGGTTCAATCTTCAAACCCTAGGACTCAAAGCAAAAGGGAGGAATCTTGTACCAGATCAAGAAAGCCCCAAATTCAGCTAAAAAGGATACAATTCAGAGAAAAACAACCCATGAGGAACCCAAAATGTAAAAGGGGAAATAAATCCAGCAACAAATCTCAGTCTCCAATCTGAGAAACAAAGCATCTCAGGATCAGCTCAAAAACCAAAAAGAAGAAGAGTTTTAAGGTGCAAAACCACAGGAAAGAACCCAGAATTGGAAGTATACAAGAAAGTCAAAAGCCCATTTTTTGAAGAGAAGTACAAGAAAGACAAAAACGTGGAAGGGAACCCAATGAAGAGACTATTGAGTCAAAGGCTGAATAACTGAAGCCCTAGAACCCCAAAACCCAGATCCCAAAAATTAACAAAGGAAAACTCTCCCCAAACAAGGCACTTGAAAAAACAAGAACCAAAATGGTTTAACAGAAACAAAACATAGAATATAAAGATCCCTTCTTCAACCTCAAAACCCACACCTCCATTAAACAACTAGAACCAGCTAAAAAAAACTGGACCTTTCTCTCTTTATCTTTCCCTTCCTCTTTTTCTCTCTCTCCCTCTTAATTGCAACACAAATAAAAGCAAGCTAACTCCTTTACATCAAATGCACATTTACTTGGGGGGAGCAGTAAATCCAAAAACATACAACCAGAATTGATAACCCACTGTGTCTCTCTCTCTCCTCCTCTTTCTTCTCTCCCTTTCATTGACTCTCTTTCTCTCTTTCACTTTCTCTCTCCAAGATCTTCCACCCAAAAAACCTCCCCTTAACAAACAGTGAGAAAGGACATTGATTTCACAAATCCAATGCAAGTGCTTGTTACTGTGTTAATATTATTTCTCTTTTATGGATTACCAAAGCTTTATTATCTAAATTTTAATTAACTACCTAATTTCATTGTTTCTTTTGTGGGTTGTGGGGCCTATCAGAAAACCTTTTCCTCATATAGTCTTAGCCAAAAGTCAAAAAATCAGCTGGCTTGTAAAAGCTGTTTTCTGTCCAACTAGGCAAAACCAACTAAAAAGTCCACCTCTTGTGATCCTCCTCTCCTCCCCCCCAATCTAGATTGTTAATTAATCTTTCAATTTTTTACTTCCCATAAGAAGTTTGCACTTATTTATAATTTCCAATTGTTGTCACTCTGCCCATTTTCTATTGCAAAAAAAATTTAGCTTTATCTGTTAAACTATATTTGACTTACACCTCACTAAACAAGTGGCCAAAAAGAAAAGACTTTCTTTTGAGGGCAAATTGGTTTGGTTCACACATGCATGAAAATTGAGTTTTTATATTATAGTTTTTATTTATATTATCTAAAATGAGGTCATCAAATAAGATAGATACTTGGTTCAGCAACAACCATTGTGAGCTGTGTGCAAATTGCATAGGGTGGCAACCCAATTCAATAAAAGGGAAAATTCTTATTCTCCAAGTTTTTGCATTGTTAAAATGCTTAAGGATGGTATGGACAATCTAGAAGCTTGAACACTGATAGTATATTTGCTTTATTACCCCTTCAAACTTTGATCGTTCCAAATCAGAAGAAATAAAAGAAAAATGGTAAAAGAAAACCCTAGCTTTGCAGCATTGGATGAATGTTGTTTGAATTTTTATTATGGGCCAGGTCAGGGCTCAGGACTAAAGATTATTTAAGCTATTTTTGAAAGAAGACAAAAATATATATTTGCAATGGAAAAAGACTTATGCTACCATATAAGGGCACATCAAGTTGGATACAGATTAATTCTATAGGCTTCTAGTTGTCCTTTTTCAGCCTTGTTTCAAAAATAAAAAATAAAAGAAAAAAAGGATACCAGTCCATCAATTTTTAGTCAAATAACCAAAATAGTAAAGGAGAAACTGCCTGCGTTCTTTATCAATTTTTCAGGTTCATTTTGTGTACTGTAAATCAATAGTACCAGTTAATGTCCAATAACCCCAGTGACTTGTTTAAATGGTTCTCCTTTTGTTGATTTTGATTATGTAGCACTTGTTAATCATTTTTCATCTTTGTTGGTATGTCTGACACCCCTACAGTTAATAAATTTCTTTCATTTTAAGCTCCAGCCAAAGCCAAATGCTCTAACATTCTACTGTATCATAACTCTTTTTTTTTTTTTTCATTTGGCATTGCCAACTCCTTGGCATTGATATTATTTTCCAAGATTTTGTACCCAAATAAAAAAGCACTACTATTTGCAGCATTTAATGCACACAGTTATGGAATCCTTATTAAATATGTTAGTTGATGTGGGGCTCCTGTCCCTGTTCATAGGAAAAAGATTTCACATGTACCTTTTTTTTGCAAAATGTTTAATTATATTAATAGGCTCATATATTAGCAGTTACCACCCTACTTTAGGGAAGAATGTTTTGTGTCAAAACCCAAAAGGTAGAAATAAATTTTAGTGCAAATGAGTATAGTTTTTGATGAGGGTTACCCCATTGACAACTGTTAAAAAAATACTAGTAGTAGATCAAGATATTCACAAGAAGAAGCTGCCTGAAAATATAGTTTTACTTCTATTTTTCATTTTTGATATATATATATATATATATATATATAAAAGGAGNCCCTCAACTTTTAGTCATAATTCCAAGCGAGTCCATTAGTTTTCAAAATGGACAGTCTGCCCCAAACTTGTAAACATCGCTAACGGACAAGTTTAAAATGGCAAAAATAGCTTTCTTCTTTCTATACCTACTTTTTCACTATTTTCTTTTTTTAAGCCAAATGACGGTGCTATTTAGTTGGCTGGCCACCCTCCACACTCCCTAGGGGAGCCACGCCCCCCCCCCCCCCCCCCCCTTTATTTAAAAAATTGGGTGGGAAAAAAAATAGAAAGGAAACTCTTATGATAGGCAAAAGTACAAAACACATAAGCCATTGCCTTTGGATTCCCTCTCCTCTATTGCCGGACCAATGCACAAAACCCCAAAACCTGCCTCAAAAGTAAAAGGCCAATTAGCTAGGATTACAGTTTACCTTTTCTTTTTTTTTTTCCTCCTTAAATTTGGACATTGCAAATTGACTAAAGTTCTTTAAAAAAGGTAAAAAAAATGAAAAAAGTTAGTAGCTCATTGGCATATTTCGAGGCCAAAGATTAACTGTTTACTATATTACATATAGTGCTTAAAATCCAACCATCAGCTAATGATGGTCTGGAAGACTGCAACCCCAAGAATCAGAAATTTCTGGGTTTAAAAAGGTCAGCCATGGCCTCTGCCATTTTCCTCCAAGACATTCCACTGATCAAATCTAGTTTTACTTTTACAAAGTTATGCTCTCTTTGCATGTTTGGAGTTGGAGGTGTCTTTGTCAAAAAGTAAACAATGAATCATAATGAGAAGTTTATGGTTGGAAACATTCAATTCAATTCCCTCCAGCAACCTTATAAATTTGGTAGACAACTTAGACCCAAATTCATCGAAAAGTTAAAAGATCCTAAACTTTTCAACTTAGAAACAATGGAAAATTTTGGTTAGAAATATTCCGAAATTAACATATTTTTGTAAAGGAAAAATGAGTTAAGAATGAAGAAAAACAAAATCTTAGTACACAAGTTTGAACAGGGATTATAATATCACTTCAGGACTTGGGCACAACACAAGCAATTGCCCACATCAAAGATAGCTTCATCTTCAGAGCATGATGCAAAGAAAACAAACAAAATTCAAGTCAACCCTTAAATGGATGGATGGGGTCAAGAATATGGGATTGAAACTATGATTTTAGTAATTAGAACTTCTTTTAATCAAATTGAGTCTTTACACAATTTGCTTCTAATAAGGAAAATCATGTTTTTTTAAATGCAATTTTCCTGGCAAATCCAAAAGAGCACAAAAGAAAATCATTCCTCACCATTACATGGAGAGCACGTGCATTGCTTTGGTTGTAATTTATTTGTCAAAGGCAGCCTATGATGATCATGATTCATGCTTCGTCAACTATCTTTTGAAATTGCCAAACTACCCCTGGTCAAACCTTGACAAATTAGGCTCCATGGGAGGAGCCTGAGCCGTAAGCAATGATTATTTGATCAGTCAACAATAATGAAAGGCAGAGGGCTAATTAATAAAGCGGAATGATTTCTGCGAAATAAATGCTTTAAGGCTACATACTTGTATAATCATTTGTGTATTGTAAGGCATCCCTTATCTTTGTGGTATATACCTTTTAGTTTCAACAACAAAAGCATACTAATCAAATTTGATAAAGATTTACAGATTGCGGAGTTGACAGATTTAATGGAGAACATCTTGAGAATATTGGCAATGGAGTTTTAGTGTTACCAATTCAAGAAAGTTGACAGATTTAAAACCTGGTCCAAGCCCAACAGACCTACTTATACAAGCATCCATGGGTTAGATTAGAACAACAGAAGAAAACGAGGGAATGCTTTCTTACTGTCACTCACTCAGCCATCCATGTCCATGCATGTTATGATTGTTCCTTCAATAGGCAAGAGACATCATCGGCTTTGTTAAAGTTGGGTCGGGAGGCTTCATTTGATTGCAATGAGTGGGAGATGATCACCTTTTCTTTCTTTTTTTTTTTTTTATGGCTACCATGTCTTTTTTATGAATGGATTTTAATTCAACGTTGGTTTTCTTTTCTTCTTTTCTCTGTCTCCGTTCTTTTGCCAAGTTCTGTTGCAAAGGCCTTAACTTTGGTGGAACATGCAACTGAGAAAATTGACTTAAGCTATTTCAATTTCATCTCATTGAAGTATGCCACCCTCTCTGATCATTTGTTGTAGGTCTTGGTTTTGACATTTAAAGCACATTGCAGTCAGTATTCCCAGAATTAATGAGATGTTGATGTTTAAATATAGGCAAATTAATGATCCTCAACCTCCTCAAAACAAAATCTAGTTAGCATGATCATCGATAAACGTGTCTTGGGAAAATTAAAACAGGTCTTTTAACCCAATCTGACTGGGCCGGAACATGCTTTAATGTCTGGTCTTGGGCTGCCTTTTTTTTCCGACAGATACTTAAGTCCAGCCGGATTGCAGTCTGAAGTCTGAACGATATCTTCCTTTATCTTCATTCCTACATGCCATGCCATTATGCCAAATGGCGACCTCCAGAAAATTTCAGTCTTCGTACCAAGAAAAGTTTTATTTCCCTTCGGTACTTGAAAGTTGAAATAGTGCGGGGGCGTTGTATGTAGCGACAAAGTTGCGTACTAGACAATATCATAAAAAT
Organism: Theobroma cacao; assembly: GCF_000208745.1. NCBI lineage: Eukaryota > Viridiplantae > Streptophyta > Magnoliopsida > Malvales > Malvaceae > Theobroma > Theobroma cacao. The sequence goes on from NC_030850.1 coordinate 2,190,290, forward strand.
CCACGACACAGATTTTAAGATCATAAATCTGAAACTTCATATGAAAAATAGGGCAGTCCAAGAATATAACAAGCTATGTCAATAGAAATAAGCACAGCTACATATAAGCACCAACATGTTCAAGCTACTGTTCATTAAAGATATAATAGCGGTAATTACGTCTCAAACTAACTTCATAAAGATTAGACCACAAAATGGGACTTTGGCAGGACCCATAAATGTTGCAAAGCACACTTTAACTAGGAGGAAGAATGAAGAACTGCTTCTTCAACTAATTTTGCTTCTAGACCTAAGCCCTATACAAAATATTGAGGCTACTTCCACTGTCAATAAAAGCATTATGAACTCAATCCTAGTTGACAAAAGTACTGATGAGGAAGCTGCTCCTTCAAAGTAATTTCTTTCGCGGCCTTAATCTTCTGGCTATACAGTCTACATTAGTCCCAGAAGAAGTACGCTTTAGATTGGCCTCAGATTCCTTCCCTGATGAAGTGTTTTCAGCAACCTGCTTAGCATCCGATACACTCTCATTTGCCCCTGCTAACACCTGCTCGTCATGATCTTTGCCTTGTCGACGCCTTTGCTTCATCCTTTCAGCAATACTGTCTGGGCTATGTCCCATAGCAGATGCAGGCCTCTTCTTAAGCTTTGGACTACTCTCTGATGCGATATAGCCTTCACCTTTATTGTCGTTATCAACATGTTCCCTCTCTTTGACTTGTTTCTTTTCTGAGACTACATGGTTTGCAGTCTCTTTAACATCCAAAACTTTGTCATTCACCCCCATTGTCCCATCATCATTGCAGCTGTTATCTTTTCCATGCCTTTCCGCAGCATTGTCAGGGCTAGGTTCAACGCTAAATGCATGATTCGTTCCAGGTCTCACGTAACGCTCTAATGTTACAGGGCTACTGTTAGGTTCTTTGTCTGGGAAATGCAATTCCTTCTCATGTTCACATTTGAACCCATCATCTCTCTTTTTTCCAGAATCTAAATCTGAAGATCCCAGCTGCCCATGGGCATTAAGGTTGATCTCTGTAGATTTCCCTTCTTCAAACTCTGCTTCAGAATTTGAGAAGAGCAATGGTTTCCTTGCAGAATTTTGATGAATAATAGTTGGATTTGGTTCTGGGTACGCATTGTTGTCTTTTTTCTCACAGTTCAAGCCATCCTCTCCAGATTGAGGATTTGATATTTCAGGCTGATTATTGTTGACATCAGAAGATCCTTTTGATGGCAGTTCTAGAGCTGGAAAGGACAGCGACCTCTTAGCAGAAACCTGATCAATAGTATCTGGATTCTTTTCATTATTGGTTTGCACACGTCGGGTTTGAATGAGATAATGTGCAACTGACTTGAAGCCCATTTGTGATATCTGGAAAGTGGACAAAGTAGCTTAGATCTAACTTCACCTTCCCAAAACAGTCTGAGCAAGAACACACACTATTGGTAGACTTACCTTCCTATAAAGAGAGCCAGTAGGGGCCCACCCTTTCGCTTGCCGGCACAAACTACAGTTGCAAATTCCACGACACACAGGGCAAACCCAATTTGGATTCTCTATTGCTTCAAGCACATGCTCTCCGTATCTGCATGGTTTAGATTGAAAATTAACAACAAAAACACCTATAGAATGCAATAAATAATTAGAACTAAAAATTTTGAAACACCTGGAAGATAATATTCTAGCTGAAAGCTTGAAACATCAAAATATTTAGTGACATCCGCATGGAAAAATGGAGAGGAAGGTTCTGAAGGCCTCCATATCAAGCATAACAGTAGATAACATGTCCCCACTAGCTAAATTTAGGTGGCATGAGCAGGATGATACTCAGAGGATTTTTGAGAGAAGAGATGATGAGGTCATCCTATGCTTATCATGTACCTTATTGTAACTTTTAATAGATAAAACATTACAACAATTTGAGGTGTAATATTTAGGGTTAGAACATCTTTAGCCAAACTGGCTAGAATACTTGGATAGTCTCAATAATTTCGGACTGGCTAGAATACTTGGATGGTCTCAATCATTACAGACATCTGCACCTTCTGAACTGAATAAGCAGCCATAACAAGAAGAAAGGACAAAAAGGAACTACTTGAACTAACAGTTTGGAATCAACCAGGGAAAGTGGCATGAATTACAAAATAAGAAGAGCATGTAGAAACAAAATTATGTGCTTGAATTCTAAGGAAATATAAAACTATGGCTATAACAGGTTTCCTGATTGCTTTAGTTGTTAGAATGCACAATTTATGTATTAAAATTAAAAAAATTACTGATACTGCAGGACAAGGGGAAGCACAGAGGTTAAGGAAGACATGTATGTAACTTTAGAAAAAATTTGCACCTCATATATAAACAATCTCCACAGAACTGTCCTTGGACCATGCCACATTTGCTACAATGAGTACGATGACCAAGAGTTTTCTGCCTGCAACATGGCATCTTCATCTTGTCACTAAGTGAAATCAATTTAACTGCTTAAAGTCATAATAAATAATATGAATAAAAGAATATTATCAAACGACATATAGCTGGGTGGTAAGCAATGTGGAAGAGAGGGGGAAAAAGGTAAAGGATGCTTTAACCATTAGAAGCCTATCACAATTCAAATGCTTCTAACATTAAAAAAGGAACAGTAATATACAGAAAGGTTATTGTAAAATGTACAGCAAGTTAACCTGGAAGTGTTTGTTACACTATATTTCTTATATCACCATTGTTCGCAAATGAATGAAAGCTCGCTGGTAATACTACAGCCAAAATAAACCTGAAGACACCATTCCAATCAACATATCACTGCTTCCACCAGCTGTCCATGTTCTCAGATTAGAGGACAATCAAGCAAGGCATCCTGCCTCTCACCACAACCCCAAGTGGTGACAAAGACATTATTCAGATCAACACAATTATGTAGCCCTTATGTTGAAAATGCAAAAGCAGTTGAAGTGAAGATTTCCTTAAAACTTTCAAGTTCTCAAAAAGGAAACATTCATTATACAAGTAAGATGATGGTGAAGAAACTAAAATAACTTAAAATTTCTTTCCTCTAATCTAACAGACCCCTTTTAAAGTTTTAGGATATTTATGAGCTAAAAACCAAAACTACTAATGTTGGTAGCCAAGAATTGTATAATTATGAGCTAGAAACTAAAACTACTAATGTTGGCAGTCAAGACATTATTTCTTTCCTCTAAAAAAACTAAAATTTCTTTCCTCTAATCTAACAGACCCCTTTTAAAGTTTTGGGATACTCAATGAGCTAGAAACTACTACTACTAATGTCGGTAGCCAAGACATTATTCAGATCAACACAATATGTAGCCCTTACGTTGAAAATGCAAAAGCAGTTGAAAGGGGGATTTTCTTTAATCTTTCAAGTTCTCAGAAAGAACATTCATTAAACAAGTAAAATAAAGGTGAAAAAGCTAAAAAACCTAAAATTTCTTTCCTCTAATCTAATAGACCCCTTTTAAAGTATTAGGATATTTATGGAGCTAGAAACTAAAACTACTAATGTTGGTAGCTAAGAATTGTATAATTGAATTATCTTGTGCAATTATATCATACTTCAATTAAAAGTTCACACTGTTATACATTCATATACTAATGTTATAGTTTTCCATATACAGATAAAATGCAGATGGGATAGGGAAGACTCCCAGACCGGCATTGATGGCAAGTCTTTCCCTTGACAGGATCATAAATCCGTCTTCCATCACTTCCACATCCATCCACAAAAAGTGTCCAGATCCTCTCAGTGTTACCCAAAAGTTTCTCATGCTCTTCCGTATACACCTCTGATTCCTTTAGCTTCAGATCCACATCCTCCAAAAGTTCATCTTTTTTTGCCAAAACCACTTCTGAATAGGACACTGGAGTAGTATTTTGCAACCTAAACAACCCCAAAAAAAGAAACAAAAACATTAACTAGTTTTGAACTTGCAGTATTATCCAAAAGTACAAGTTTCTTCTTTTCTCTTTCTCAATTCCTTAAAAACATGAATAAATAAAAATAAAAGCTTTAGTACTTCAATACAGCCTTTAAACCCCAATGGAAAAAACTCCAAATTCGTTGCTTTCGATTCTTCTTGGGACTTTTTTAGTTTCTTGTTCTACTTAGGTGAAATAAGGATTAAAACTAAACAATAAAAAAAATTGCAAAACAAGGGCAACAATAAAATCACCTGGAGGAGCGGCGGAGGGGGCCAGATGGCAACAAGGAAGAGCGTAGTGGGGTAACTGGCGGCTTACTGCCGCTACGGGGACGCCCACGCCTTGAGGAGAGATGAGAGTTGGAGTTGAGGAGGGAGTTGGATCGGTCTTTAAGACCAAGCTGTTGCATTCTTTCAAGGTTCTCTTTGATCCTTTCTTCTCTTGACTGTTCATAAAGTGAGATTTTTGGGGTTCGGGTTTTGTTCTCATTGTTGGTTTGAAGATGATGATCAGAGTTGTTTGGTGAGGTTTCTACGGTTTGGGTTTTCATTCTCACTGCCGGCATTGTTCTCTGCTCCTCTCTTTCTTCCTTGGGTGTCTTTTCAAGGTCTCTGTTCCCTCGTTTCCGTGTCTCAACGGTCGAGTTTTGAGCCCATTATGGGAAGTGGGAGAGGGAAAAGGGAAAGTGAGCTGGCCAGTTGGATGCTACCAGTTTAAAAAAAAAACATAAATACTGTACTGTTTTTACTAAAAAATTAGTTTCAACTGCACCACCCAGTTGGGTGGAATTAAGCCCATTTCAAAAGCGGGTCGGGCCTGACTTGAACCTTTTCTTGTGGGAGATTTGGGCTTTATCTTGTGCTTATTGGGCTTTTGGACCCTCAAAATCAAACTAAAATAAAAGCAACTAGGCTTTAAGACTCACGAAAAATTGGGACATAAAGCAGAAATTGGAGCATTGTCCCATTTTCATTTCGATGTTTCTGGAATTCTCAATTATTTAAAATGGTTTGCTGATCATATAATCCACCCATGGCACATCAGTTTTGACTGAAAATTACAGACTTACTTCAAGTTGAGTAATCTCAAATTTTCTGAGTTACCAAACGTCACCAAGGCTCCACCAGAACATTCTCAATTCAGCCTGCTGATTCCAATAATACCAACAAAGAAAAGAAAAAAAAATGAAATTAAATCAAGACTTTGTATGTGACCATATAATATATAATCTCGGCTGCCACCTTACGTATGCCTAAAGAAAGGCCTAAAAGTTCATAAAACGTTGAGAAATTTACAGGATGTTGATCAACTACCATGCATCAAACGGTCCACCCCTTTACAAAAAGGGGTCAAACCAAATGCAACTCCATATAAACTCAAGTCTTGCAAGTTTTATCAAGTCGGATTGATTCTCTTTGCTCCTCCCAGCTAACAGGAAAGTAGTTTATATGCTCACCTATTTGCCTCTACGGTGCTTGGGACTTAAAAGCTTAGTTTGTATCAGCTTTGATTGTGGAGTAATAGGAGCCATGGCGGCCAGGGTGAAATATTCTTGGAGTCTTGCCTTGGTTCTTTTGTGCATCGTGAGTTTGAGCTACTTCGGCAACGCTGCGGATCTTGGAGCTTCTTTCGTCTTTGGTGATTCTCTCGTGGATGCTGGTAATAATAACTATTTACCCACCTTGTCTAAGGCAAATATTCCACCAAATGGGATTGATTTCAAAGCTTCCGGTGGACAACCTACTGGCCGCTACACCAACGGGAGAACAATAGGTGACATTGTTGGTAATCTCTTCTCTCTCTTTGTGATTCAATATGTATTTATGTTCTAACGAGTATATCGTAAATCGATAATATATAATCAAGTTGACAAGTAGATATACTCTTCGTTTTATTGATTTAAGTTTGATTAATTTTTGATATTATGTAAATGAAATGATGTACTTACATATTTATGAATAGACTAAACTCTTTTGTTTCTATGCTAACAGGGGAAGAATTGGGGGTACCAAACTATGCAGTTCCATTTCTGTCTCCAAATTCTACAGGAAAAGCTATACTCTATGGTGTGAATTATGCATCAGGAGGAGGAGGGATTATGAATGCAACTGGAAGAATATTTGTTAGTTTTCTCTCTATATTTTTACACCTTCTAACTCTAATTCATTTCCACACAAATGATTTATGGAATTATAAATTTAATCTATTTTGCAGGTTAATAGGCTAGGATTGGATATCCAAATCGACTTCTACAATACTACGAGAAAGCAGTTTGATAAATTGTTGGGTCCATCCAAGGCCAAAGATTATATAAGGAAGAGTTCCATCTTCTCAATCACAATTGGAGCAAATGATTTTCTGAACAATTATCTTCTGCCAGTTCTCTCCATAGGAGCAAGGATTTCCGAGACCCCTGATGGTTTCATTGATGACATGATCAATCACTTAAGGGACCAATTAACAGTATGCAAATCCAATCACACATGCTTAATAACCGATGCAATTCCACTGGTTAAATTTGTTGATTATTAACTACCAATTAATATGTTGTGTTTATGGTGGCAGAGACTTTACCAGCTAGATGCTCGGAAGTTTGTCATAGGAAATGTTGGTCCCATAGGCTGCATACCCTATCAGAAAACGATCAATCAGCTGAATGAAAACGAATGTGTTGATTTGGCAAATAAGCTAGCGAAGCAGTACAATAGCCGATTACAGAATTTGCTGACTGAACTGAACGGAAAGCTCCCTGGAGCTACATTTGTTGTAGCCAATGTGTATGACCTGGTGATGGAACTCATCACAAATTATGAGAAATATGGTACTAATTAATCGATATTTCTAGTCTTTTAATTTATATATAAATATATGTCTTTTATATATACGGTATTAAATTACAAAAGAAATAGAACTCTATCATTCCACTCATCTCAAAGTTCGAACTCAGAACTTTTGAAATTATAGAATTGTATATGCTGATATGCCTGTATTACCCAAATATATATCTAAGAAATGTGTGCTTTATGTAGGTTTTATAACAGCAAGCAAAGCCTGTTGTGGGAATGGAGGCCAATTTGCAGGTATAATTCCCTGTGGACCAACATCCACTATGTGCAAGGATCGTGACAAGCATGTTTTCTGGGATCCTTACCACCCAAGCGAGGCTGCCAATCTCATAATCGCCAGGCAACTTCTTTACGGAAGCACAAAATATATTTCCCCAGTGAATCTTAAAGAGCTTCGTAATCTTTAGCTGTACTGGTTTTCCTTCCATCTTTCATGACTATTTTCAATCTTTTCCTCTTTGAAAAGTACCCAAACCAGATTGCTTGTTACGCCAAGAGAATTGTTATTGTTTCCATTGTTTGCTTTGCTAATATTTCACGACCACAAGTCTCTTTTGTAGCTTTTATTGGTTTTTCAAGAACTTCCTTTCGTTTCCTTTTATGGTTTCCTACTTTTCTTCCTCTCTTCATTGTCTTTTGTATCTACTTCCATGTTTGGAGCACCTTTGAGACATTGGAGAAACTTTCAAGCTTCAATAAATGTGAAAATGATTCCACTAATTTTTTTCCTTTGTGTCATGCAAGTGGTAGTTACAGTTGAGGGTGGATGATCGGCTTTTCCAACAAGAAACTCATCCACAAAATGACCCAAGCCTGCAGAAAACTGTGTACCTACCTTCTTGAATGAGTGCAATGACTTGTTGCCTATAGGCAAAGAAACAAAGTAGCTGGCTTGATTGCTGTGCTGTGCCCTCTGTTAATCGAATTAATATGGATTGAAATTTGGAAAATCCATCCAGCTGTCGTCCATACAAAGTGAACCAATTATCTGCCGACCGACCGCTTTTAAACTTTCCTAAACAGCATAGAAACCAAATCTTCCTTGACTTCCCTCCCCGGCATTCCATTCTCATCTTTGTTGTGGCTTGTCTTCTTCTTCCACCCGTAACTGTTCTTTTGCCTCTGTCATCCTAATTGCACGAGGAAGTTAGTCATGTTTCCTAAATAAATAGTTAAAATAGGTTAAAATTGAATCTTGAAATAAAATAATTTGACAAAAGCATTAATTTAGTCTCCTAAATATTTATAGACGCAGGATGTCCTTTATCACATATACAATTATTTATTTTATTTAATTAATTAATTTTAAATAATACTTATAAAAATTCATCAACTATTTAAGAAAATTTTTAAAATAATTTATTCTTTTATTACCTTCAATCGAATCTCTATATTTTTATTTTGAGTTAAACAAACTTTTATAACTAATAATTGATTAATTGTTATTAATCAAAATATTACTCATCATTTTATATCATATGATATTGGCATGATAATAAGATCATGTTATATTTTATCTTCTACGTCAATGTCGTATCAATATAAAATAATAAGTAGTATTTTAATTAATGGTAATTAATCAATCATTAATTATAAAAATTTATTTGATCAAAAATAAAAATATAAAAAAATAATTGAACATAATAAAAAACTAAAATTTATTTAATTTTTTAAAATTGTTCAAATGCTTTTCAAGAATTAGACCATTAATAATGTACTTCTTAAATATATACACACATGGTTTTTTTTAACCATAAAAAAAAAATTCCACCCCATGGGTGAGAAATTAGTAAAAAAAAAAAAGAAAGAAAGATAGAAAAGGAATCCTGAAAATGATTTGCTTTGGAAACCAGTTACACGAGTGAGATGGTTGTCATGAGTGAAGGCCTTTCGCATGTTGTTCCATTTTAGTTGCTATCAATTATTACATTGTAATCATCATAGTCAAAACAAATTCTGTGGTGCATATGACAATGCCAAAAAGTTATGCAAAACCTCCTTATCTTGTATGCTATGACACAGATTTATGATGCAAAAAATCTCGCAATCCTTAGCTTGGCATGTAAAAAAATTGAGAAAATATATCGAAATATTGTACAATCATGATCACTTAAGACAAAAAAAAAAAAAAACCTAAGAAAAGATTACCAAAGTAATTCCTTCTATATATTTATAAAATTATTAATGACGACCTATGGGTTCGACATGTACAGTAAAAGAATGAAATCTTATTTTAATAACAAAATTAATATCTAAAATGTATTAAGATTTCGTGTCATACAATTTAATCTAATTTTATACATAACAATATGTTAAGAGGATGTTGATGATTTTCGGTTTTGAAGGGTTTAGAGCTCTTGACTGATCTACATTAGCAGAGGCAAAACAGACAAAAGGATATAATGAATTAAGTGCCTGGTGCGGAAGGAATCCTGAACTCAAAGAAAAAGCCAAAAAGAACAAGGTGAGAGTTGGAACAAGGAGGAGGGAAGTGAAGAAGCAAATGGAAGGAAATGTCAGTTATTATGGGCGACCGAATAAACAACAGGTGAGAGAAGGGAGATGGGGAGGCTGAGGATATTTTTTGTTACTTTGACAGCGACACATGATGTTGTGCCGGAGACACTAAGATGGCTACTGAGCCCCGCGCATGCCCACTGCTCTAAGACCCCTCCAAAACCCCAACCTCTCCCCAACCCCACATTCACCGACAGCACCGGTCCTTGACTGACCGCTGCCACTGTTGGTCTGCTGCTTCTTGACCCCACCCCCTTTACCCTTTCCTTTTGGGTTCATACGGTTGATAAGTTCCCGGGTGTACTGTTTGACGACCGACTCCCTGCGGGTTCATATATTTTCATATGTCTAAGGCCTTATCTTTGTTGTTTTGCACATTTAGCCTGGACATATGAACTTCAAATTTTGTAGTTGGCTCGCACAAGGTGGGGTTGGTTACTGGTTAGGTATGCGTTAAATATTGACTTATTTGATTTCCAAGCAGACAAAAAGAGCACGAGCCATGACGTTGCGTTTGCATTATACAAGAACTACTTCATCTCCTTCTGATTATGTTGACATAATTTATCATGAAATGAATGAAACCCAACTTTTCAAAAAAAAAAATTGATTGATATGTATAACATTTTAATATAAAATTTATATCAACAGATTGTCAGAAAACGAAGTATTAAACAATTGAACATAAGATTGACTTATACTAAAATGAGCATTGAGTACTAAATTAAAACTCTTGGATTATCTTGAAATTAGTTACTGTTAATATTTCATTCGTATTTAGGAAGAATGTTTGTTAGGATATGAGAGTTGGATACGGGATGAAGCAAACAAGTAAACAATCCAAACAAAGTTTAAATGGATTTTTCAATAGAGATCATGGTATATAAAAATCCCATTAAAGAATGATGGATGCGATATTCATTTCCTGTTTTTTTTTTTTTCCCTTCTTTCTTCGCTTCCAGATGTTGGAGAGGACTGTTCTTGTAGCTAATATACAGGGAGAAGCCTATCAATCACCATTCACCAGGTTCATAACCTAGGACATTGTTCACTTGACCACTGAAGAGAGACAAAAGGTCGAAGGGCATCTCTTCCAGAAAATGGCAGCCCTTGATTCCTGCTGGGGCTAGAAACAGAAGGAAATCAACGGTGAACATGTGAAAGGGGGCAAAGCTGTGCGCCCGGAAGAGGGAACAGTTTTGTTTGGTAATGAAGAAATGAAAACAGTAGAGCGAGAAATCCGGTAAGGGATTGGAAGGAGGGTACGGAGGAGGAATCTGATGCGGACATGACGCGTCCGAAATCAGAGGGAAGACCCAATAATTGCACCCCACGCTGCCCGACAATCATGATTCTGTCTGTACTGTCCCACCTCCATCAATCCCTCTCAATCTCTATCCTCTTCTTTCACGCTATATATCTACTCCTACGACTCACGGTCTGTTTCTCTTTTTTTTTTGGTATTTTTGTTTCAAATTCTTTTGGCTCTCGATGTTTAGCCAGACACTGTTGGGAATTGGCACTGCTGTGGGTGGCTGCACCCTTTAGCATGCTTGTCTAGCCCCCTTTCAGTTCAGTCTATTCATTAGGATGATGGCAATGGCACATTTCACACCCAAAGCAATGGAGTTTTGGAGTTTTAAGTTGGATATTCCAATTGGAAAAGTCATTTTGAAAAAGACAGTATTGATTAAGTTTCTGAGGCGTAGTTTTCTTCGGCTGCTGGAATGTCCCCTCAGAGTTTGATTTTTCTAGCATAGGGGAGAAAAATTGTTGTTACCTAGAGATAGAACCCTATTTATACCGTGCACCCTTAATATTGCCTCAACTAATAATTGCCAAGCTTGGTTTTGTTGTCCCAAAAAACGAAAGAGAATACACAAAGAAATCTCCTTACAATCCTGATAGATATCTTTGTGATTTTCATTAATGGAATATTGGAGCTACCTTGACTGTACTTACAGTGCAAATGTAGCAATTAAATTATGTATTTAGTTCTGCCAACAGAATTAGAAGTAGCAGTGTTCTTTGAACTTGGGCATTTTTCCATTACTGATTACTTCCCAAGTGGAACAATCATTACGGAAACCAAAATACTACACCAAATGGGACCCTTTTTGACTGCTTATCCATCTGATGATTATTGATTCTTTTTTATTTTTATTTTTTGCATAAACCTAAAAGGCCAAAAGCTAAAGAAAATTCCAAAAAGAAGAAGTTAACAGTTAACTACACCAAGCCGTATTCCTAGCTGATAGAGCCGACTCTCGATAGAGCCCATTCTGTAGCCGACTGATCAAAATGTCGTGCCTAACAGAACACTGTAAAGCCTGCTCTCTTCTTCTCTCTCTGCTCATATAACCTTCAGAACATGTTTCACTGTCTAACAGATTCTCTTCCTCTCCTTCTCATTCTCTCTCCCCATAAAACCCCCCCTTCAGTCTCCCCCCACAACAAGCAAATCCGAAACTACCTACCGGATAAAAAACACAAACTTTCTCAGCCAACAAGAACAAAATCAAAGACTTGAAGAAGATACTGTATAGCTAAGCCACTTTCTTTCGCCTGAAAATGCCATCTGATTCCGGAGATCAAAACAGGCGTTTAACCAAGGCCCTTAACTCGGGAGCCCCACCACCAGAACAAGAGCAGCTACCTTGTCCACGCTGTGACTCCACCAACACTAAGTTTTGCTACTACAACAACTACAACTTTTCTCAGCCTCGCCATTTTTGTAAGTCTTGTCGCCGTTACTGGACTCATGGTGGCACCCTCAGGGACATCCCTGTTGGCGGTGGCACCAGGAAAAATGCTAAGCGTTCACGCACCAACACTCATGCCACCGCCATTTCTGCCACCAATGCTGCTACCACCACTACTAGTCATAATAATTTCCCATTACCGGCCACCCCGGTTTTGTTGCCACTCTCCGCCAATCAGGGAACCTTCGGTATTGGTGGAGAGTCTAAGGGCAACGGGGGTGGTAACATTTGTGGAAGTTTTACTTCATTGTTGAATACTCAGGGACCCGGTTTTCTGGCTCTTGGTGGGTTTGGGCTTGGTATTGGTCCAGGACTAGAGGATGTTGGATTTGGGCTTGGAAGAGGAATGTGGCCTTTTTCAGGAATGGGAGATGGAGCTGCTGCTGTTGGTGGCAATGTGTCGGCTGCAAATGGGATGGGAAACACATGGCAGTTCGAAAGTGGAGAAACTGGGTTTGTTGGTGGGGATTGCTTTTCTTGGCCTGATCTTGCTATTTCAACCCCTGGAAATGGACTCAAGTGAATCTGCTCTTTTGGGTTCATTGTCTTTTTCATGTTTCTTTTTTTTTGTTCTTAAGTGGAAACCTCTTTTTCTTTTAGTACAAGGTAAATTAGTGAGTGCTGAGAGTAAATTATTAGCTATATGAAAGTAGAAATATGACTATGACCCTTTTTTTTTTGTTCTTTTGGTGACTCAATGCCATGTGATTTGGTTTGTTTTGCCTACCATTTCTGTGCAGAGGGACATGGCTCAAAATGATGAGTGTGTAGTTTTTGGTGTTGATATGCTAAACCTTACCTGCTTTTCTAATTGCCAGCATTCTCCTCCAATTTTCATCACAACCAGCAAAAAATATTTTAGAGAGCAGTGTTGTTTAAGATATGATGGGGTGATGGCTAAAGGGCTTTTATATATATTTTTTATTATATTGTTTAACTAGATGAAATGCCACTCAAACCGTTTCTGTAATGTCCATCAAAACACTTAATTACAAGTAGATATGCCCATTGTGAAGTTTGAAGAATTTGTGAGCTGGACATAAGAATTGGCCTTAATCCTAGAAGCAACTGAAGCACATTGCAATGAATTCCACTCCTCTATGACAACTGTCGAACTCTAAATCAATTTGATTTTGATTCCAGATAAGTACATTCAACTATGGTTTTTGGTATTAGGCTCTCTACCTGACCTACCAACCACTCTCTGGTCGTTGAAATTTGCAATATTTTCTCGAAAGGGAAGATCTCTGTTAAATTCTCCAGATTGTGATGGCTTGATTGTTCACTGATAGCGTTGCTCTTGGTTGTTAGTTTTCCATGGCCTTTTGGTTAAAAGTCCTCAAACATCTTGCTTGTCTGTTTTGTTTTTTATGTTTACTGATTGTGACTAAATCGCCTTTCCCACACCCCCCCCAAAAAAAAAAAATAAGTGCTTGCTGGAGATAGTCAAGATTCTGATGTGACACTCTTTGAATGTGGATGAATTTAGCGATCTGGGTCATGGATACTAGGAAAGAAGAAAAAACTAATTCCCTTTCAGTTTTCATGCCACACACCCTTCATGAAAACTAACAAGCATCCAAAACTATGGGCTTTCAAACTGGAACCTAACTGTTGTTTTTCCCCATCACATGCCAATTTTCTTTTTCATGGAAAATCAGTCTACTTTTACCAAAGTTAATTCAGAATTGGATAAGCAGACCATCAATAAGGCCACGTTTTGCAGAATCTGCATTAGACAGAAATCGAGAAAGGAAGCTCTCTGTTCTGTATAGCTGAAAGAAGGACCTGTTGTTATTTATTGAGGAGCATTCGCTTAAATTTAAGCTGTACAGGGAACCTGGTGGATGTCCAGAGTTGGTTATGCTTTGTTCTGCCAATCATCTAAGTAGAAATAAATGTTCATTAATTCCAATTGCCGGAAAGTTTCATTTATTTCGTGTACATTTGAAGGTTAAAAAACTAAATGTAGATGGACGCTTCGACAGAAGCACACAAATTGGCTGCAAGCATTTAATTTATGGCGATTAAAGTCAGTTAAAAATAACCCCAAAATTGTAAATTTCGTCTGTAGTTTTTACACTTCACCTCGACGGACCTTTTGCTTTTTCACTCACTGGTCACAGCTTTACTGCTTTTACTGTTCAAACTTAAAAGCTATGTCGGTGTGAATAATTTACTGGTCTAGAGACTTTAGAGTAATTGATCATGTTTTGCCTTGTCTTTTGATGCAGAAGGCTAAGACCTTGGAGTGAACTATGGAATGGAAATGCAAGGCAACATCCTACTACCTTCAGATAAAATTGTAACCCTTTGCAAGACCAAAACATTAACGGACTTCGCTTTTGCTAATCAGGATGAACTCTGGCCTTACGAAGTTCAGAAATTGAAGTTATAGCTGGAAAAGAAAACATAGACGTTAGAGACTTAGGCAACCGACCTATGTCACGCTATCAAAAGGGCTTAAACCAACATTAAACCACCTACATATGTTTAAAAAATGCAGCTGGATATGAGGTATTTCCTGTTGATTTAGCAGCCAATGTGCTTCCAGCAATGAGCAACCCTAAAGCTGCCAATGTGCTTCCAGCAATGAGCAACACTAAAGCTGTCTATACAGCTGCCAACCTTGGCATTACTGTTACCTCAACTCCTCAAGTATTTTCCTAACAGTATTAGAAAATCCTTTTCATCTTTCAGTGACACAATTTTCACCTGAGATAGTGACGGTCCAGGAAGAATATAAGTACTCACTTTACTTTAATGTGTATCCTTCCTTTTACTCTGCTGATCCAAAAATAGTTCGTCTAGCTTATGCACTTTCCAACATTTGTGGTTGTCAGGATGGAATGTTTGAATACAGAAACCTCTTAGTCTTTGATGCCATGGTTGGACGTAGTAAACTGGGCATTGAGAGGTGCTGGAGCTCCTAATATTGATGTTGTTGTGTTAGTGAAATTGGATGGCCATCAGGCGAGATGGAGATATCGCAGCCGATGAAGGGATCAACATGGGCCTATGTTTTTGCTTTGTTTCATGAAAACCTCAAGCTTCCTGGAATTGAGCCAAATGTGACTGAGGTTTACACATTCAGTTTCAATCCTCAGACTTTGCACATCAACTAGGTAGCTTTTTTGGGCTTCCGATTAATTTCAATGAATCTTTTATCATGATGCCATTCAAAAGATGCAATGACAGGAAGATGATTGAAGCTCACGCATCAACAGTGAGGCAGGAAGTAATTCTCCATACTGCAAGACACTCTGTTGCCCGGCCTGCATACATTTTAATTGCAAATGTCTCGAGAAATGCAGGACGATGCCAGATTTTTATTAAGGGAGGCGCCCAGATAGGATAACATATTCATCTCATAAATACAGTGCATCTGTTATTGTTGCATCGGACTGTTTATTGCCCCAGTGCTTTAAGAAAATATGGACTTGAAAATTATATTATGGATTGTTACTAAATCCAAGCAGATCAAATATATTGCAGAAAAAAAAATTTCAATTTTACTGATTTTGTCTTGATCAATAAGAATGTTACTAAACTATTTATACAGAGAAAGAATGTAATCAATAAGAAAATAAATAATTATAAATAAAATTTCTTCTGTCCTTCAATTGATAATGTCATCCTTAGATCTTACATTCCATAAAAGCTAATGTTTCTATTGAAATAGACATTTGCTGTAATCTATAATTTTAATAAGAAAAAACCTGGATTTGTAGATAACACATGGAATTCTGAATAAATGATGCCCTGGAATGGTTAGAGACTTGTTATTTGCTCTCTATATTATAGTTTACAGTATTTTGAAGAAAACAAAGTAGCCAAACATGCCCTTCACCTATTGAGACGCTCGATGCCTTCTATGGTCATAATCTCCTAAAAAGGGTGCAGATCAGTATGCAACCTTTTCAATTTATGAGTTTGGATGTGTGAAGTATCCATGTTGACCTTCAAATCCTGAAGCATTAAGTGGAAAAGAGAGATCAGATATTGCCAAAGTTAGAAGTGCATGTTCTCTGGACAGAAATATTTGGCTAATCCTACCTAGTATCAGCCAATGGGAAAAGGAGAAGAATGGATAAGAGGAACAAATCATAAACATGTCAGTAAATGCAATGTGGCTTGAGCATTCCATTGAAGCTTTCTCAATCCTGTTACTCTAAAAAATTTTAGCTCTGAAATGCTCATTGCTAGTCCTTCTTAGTAGGATTCTTGCCACAAAATCCTGAAGTACTATGGATCTTTCTTACAGGTTCCTGATGGCTTCTCAAACATGAACTTTTGAAAAACTGCAAAGAATGCAACTACTGTTAGTTTTAAAATAAGAATTGACACTCACCCTGTAGGAAAAAGTGTAAAGAAATCTAAAGATTTTAAAAAAGAGGAAGGGAAAAGAAAAGGAAAATCAATCATCCTGTTCCCAACATATACATAATTGTAATATGATTTGAGTAACTCAGTCTTGTATCTGATATGTAAAGTGTGTATCTCTTCATTTATGATCTTAACTCATCCACGATATATTTACAAACACAGATATATCAGTTTAATAAGAGTATGGATGTTGCTGGAGTCAGCTCCAACCACACTTTGCAACTTTTCGGTTTTGGTAAATTGCTAGTTGAGCACTACCATCCCATCCCATGCCAAAGCCTAAGTACATATTCTTTGGACTAAAGAACAACAGACTCTTCTCCTGGTTGAGAACTAGAACTGATATGCTATTTACCTGATATAGAGCAAACGCACCCAACCTCCACCTTCTTCGGAAAACTTGGGAGAAAACTCAAATATCATGATTCAATGATGTATTCCACCCCCTGCACACCAGCCAGCAGCAGCACTGGAGTCCAGTGTGCAAGAGATGGAATATAACATAAACCCATGTTAAACCACCAACCAAAGCCTTTACTAATCTTCTTGCAATTGCAGGCAGAAAAATTGGTAAGATGATGCCAATTTATAATGGTGCAAGATGGAGTTGATTCCATGTCGGTCATGCATCCAAAGTGAAGTGCGGATTCAGAAAATCCCGCTACATGGTGGAAGAACATGGGAAGTGCTCGGTGAGGTGGAAATCACCAACAACTACCCCCCCTCTGACATCATCCAGTCCAGTGAAGGTGGATGTCCAAAATCTTTTAGAATCTTCGCTCCATTTTCTTCGTGGGTTTTATTGAGTGCAAAATCTTGAGTATCAAAGGTATCTTAATGGTGGGATTGTTTTTGGCCGCTGCCATATATTTTTCTAACTTCTTATTCTGGAAACTTTTTAACTGATTAATCATCTTTTCCACTTTGTTTCAAAACGCAATCTTACTTTTCAACCTCCATTATTTCTTACTACTATTTGTTGTAATATGGTTGAAAATTCTAGACTCAAATATCCTCCCATCTAAGCTCTCTTTCCTTCGCATTTAATTTTTTATAACTTATCATATTAAAAATTTTGTAATAAAGGTGACATAAAAATATGACGTATAGTTATTTATAAAAATTTATTCGATTTAGAATAGAAATATAAAAATTTATTAAATGTAATAAAAATATATATAATAATTTAAAATTTTTGTAAACATATTATAACCAAAATTAAACTTGATCTTAAGCAAAGCCAAAAAGATTATTACTCATGCCAATCTTTAAATAAAATAATTATTAATGTTTGTCATAATTCAAATAAAAGAAAAAGAAAGCCCAAATCCATGGGCTTTGGGGTCCTCATGTCCCTATGCCCCCCTGGACTTGAAAAAGAGAGAGAAAAAGAAAGTGGAGTATGGCAAATAAATTCAAATTCCCAATTTTCCATGCTTGCAGCAAGTAACAATAGTTCAAGGCAGGGTCTGATTTTCTTGACGCCTTTCTTCTTTCAATTGCCTCCATCATTTTCTCACTCTAGGGTTTAACAAAAGGGGTTTTTTCTTTCTCAATCCTTACCCAAATGTCTCTACTGAAGCCCTAATTTTTCGTCTCAAGGAAAACAAACAATGTCGTCCTTTTTCTCAACTCCACAGCCCCAACAACCTCAGCCATTGTTTCAACCCCAACAACAGCAACAGCCCTTCCAGCAAAGCAGCCCATTATTCCAGCCCCAACAACAGCAGCAGCAACAACAGTTGCAATTTCCACAACAACAGCAGCAGCTTCAACAACAACAGCAACAGCAACAGCCACAGCAGCAACTTTTTCTTTTCACTAATGACAAGACTCCTGCTAGTTACAGCACCAAATGGGCTGATCTGCACCCGGATTCTCAAAAACTTCTGCTTCAAATTGAGTATGGTTTCAGTTCTTTTTAATGGGTTTTTGTTTCATTCTTTTATGTTTATCTTTTTTTGTTGGGTTGCTGGGCTAGAGTATTAAAAGTAGAAAGCAACTAAGTACACTTCTGCTTTAAGCTGGATAGTAGTAGAACTTTTTGGCTGTCTGTTGAGTGTTGGTACATTGAACTTAAATTTTCATACAGTTTGAATATTTATTTGATATTGTCATGGTGTTTTCCTGGAAAAAGTGCGTGACATAAGTTTGCCGTTGTGATTTGTTTTATGGGTTGAGCCTACATATCGGTGTTAATGGCACTCTGAGTAGGCGTAATTATGGTTTTGGAATGTAGGGAAAGGATTTTGGAGTACAGGGATGAGAGCCAGAGGTTAGATCAATGTAGTCGCCTTTATGATTCTTCGGTTTCCAATGAAGGGTTTGAGCTTGATGCCAGCCACATTGTTCAGGTTTAACCTCTGCATCTTTTTTCCTGTTTATGTGAATTTGTGCTTACTTTCTTTTCTGGTTTTCTTTTTCTATGAGTTTTGCTGCTTCTTTAGACCATGCATTGATAGAGAAGATGAGTAGTAATTCCACAGTTTGCTTATAGTTGAATTTGGAGAATAATCTGAAGTAGCATTCTTGGTATTCAACGTGAAACTATTATATGACGCCCATATTAGGATTTAAGTAATGAAGTATTAAGCAACAAAAACTACTTTGACTATTGTGAATATTTGCACTAGCTCAATTTCTAATCCATTTTTATTTTATGATGTATTGCTTTGTCTGTTTTTGTGGAGGGAGTGCATTCATAAGGGATGCAAATAAGATATGTGCTCCATTGTCTGAATTTATGAGTGGGTAACTCAGAAGTGTGTACTATTGATGAGTACCAGAAACAAATTCTAAACTGTTGGAGAAGTTTCTTCCATCCTCATTAAGAGAGGGTGTTTAACCTTTGAAAAGTTATTTCCAAACCCATTGATCTGAGAACAACTAGATTTTAAGTAGAGTTAAGTTATTACCTCCATGCCAGTCTTATGTGCTTTCAAGAATAGAACACCTCTAGACTTACAATACTGAATCAGTTGATATATCTTTTTGAACAATGAAGCATGTCCCATCCGAATGATATATATAAAAAAACCATCAGTTTTGAAACCTTTTCCTTGTCCATTGCCCCATTATGGTGCTTAGCATTGGTGGATGATTGGGTGTTTCAACAGGAACTTGGAGGAGTCAGGACTGCCATGGAGCAGCAGAAAGCTTTGCTGCAGGAGTTGATGGCTACTGTGAAAGATATGTTAAGGAATACAGAGGTTGCCGTTCGTTCATTCATGATGCTTCGTCCCCGGTTCCTTCATTCAAACATAGCAGGTGCTTCAAATACCACTGCACCATCCCAGGCTCCAGGGGCAACAACAACACCAGGTTCTAGTGCTCAACCTAGTGCTGCATCCATTCTACCAGTTTTTGATTTTTACCATGGGCTTCCAAAGAAGCCTTCTCTATTTCTACAGCATACAATTGCTAGATTTGAGAAGTATTTGGGTGAGTGTCGCCAGTGGATTGAAGAGTTGGAACAACTGCTCCTTTTCAATTCTGACAGAAACTCTATCAATCACACATCCTCATTGTTGCAATCTCTTCCAAAAGTCATGTCCAATGTTCATGACTTTTTTGTTCATGTGGCTGCCAAGGTAAAGAATATATGTGTGCTTGTATCATTCTTTGTCCATGTGTGATGTCGTCTGATTGAGAGTGTGTATATATATAGATGTGTACAAGATATATGCTAATTTCAGTTGCATGTTGTCCTTGGTAATTGATTATATGCTAAGGAGCAGAAATATATGTGGTTGTTCAAAACTTTGTAAATTGAAATTGAGTTGAGAGCCAGGATTTTTGGTGTCTTCTTATATAAGGCTATGCTTTTAAATACCCTTGATATATCTTACTTTTAACATAGTTAACATGCATTCAAGGTATGATATTTGAGTTTAAGCTATATCTGATTTCACTCAAACTCTTAACATTCCTCCACCCCATAAAGAAAAAAGAAGGAAAAAAGATTTTGACTTGCTGTATAACCATGTGTTTCTTAGGTGGAGAGCATTCATCAATATATTGAATCAATGAAAACAGCATATCTTGCTGATCAGCGCCGCAGAGGAGATGTTAATGATCCTTTTCTTGAAGCTGATCGGAGAGAAACTGCCAAGCAAGAAGCCGCGGCTAAGAGGGTACATCCAACTTTGCATTTACCTGCAAATTCACAGCCATCAACTCAGGTTGCTGGGTTGTTTGCCAGCTCAGCAAATCCTGGAGCAGCTTCTGCCCCACAGACATCTGCTGCAACAGCATCAGCTTCTTCTGGAGGGGGATTGTCTCTTTTTAGTACACCATCTTCGACTCCTGCTTCTTCCATGTCATCTTCTCTGTTTGCAACTCCAACCTCAGGTGCTTCCATTCAGACATCACTTTTCAGTTCCTCATCAGGATCGTTTTTAGGATCTGCATCCACTCCCTCTCTGTTTTCTAGTTCTACACCAGCTTTTTCTACTGCATCTGCTGGAGGCTCACTTTTTTCGACACCATTTGCTTCTGGTACCTTCTTATCCCATTGGTTTTTGAAATCACTTTTTATTTTCAAGTATTGTCATTAGGAAATCATGCTTGGAGTTTTGTTTTTGAGTAATTTCTGTATTTGGACATGGGTTGATAAATTTTTTTGATCTAATTAATTTTTTGTCTGACTAAGTTACTTCTCTTTGTCCCAGGTGCTGCAACAGGGTCTGGTGCTAGCTTTGGGGCTGCATCTGTGAGTAGAATGTTTTCTTGGCTTTCAATTTTTTTCCTTTTCATAATTGATTATAAAAATAGCTAGTAAGCTTCAAAGAACACTAATTGCTGTGTGAGCATCAGTCAGTTCTGTTACCTGGATCTTTGTATTTCTCTTCATTAACCTCTTTTATGTGTTCTTGCAGAAATCATCGAGGCCAAAATCTCGAACTGCCCGACGTTAGTCATGGTAGCTTGAATGTGGAATCCTGAAGCAACTTGCTGTCTACTCAAATGATTCGTTGCACATAAAAGGAGCCACACATTTCGTTTTGACAGTGTCTTTGAACGTGAAATTGCTTAAAGTTCAGTGTCTTTAGCTCTGGAGTTGAAGGAACCCTGTAGTTTTTTTGGTGAAGTCCAGGAAAACAAGATGTTAGCTTTGGTGAAACATACTAATCCCATTTTCTTTGCAGCTTGATGAAGGTGCTACAAGATCCTTGTTACTGTAACATTGTAGGTCGGATTTTTTCTTGAGAAATAAGATAGGAAAAGCATAATTATCTTTTATCAAGATATAATCATATAAAAAGCATTTTGGATAAATCATTTTCAGTTCTGAATTTCTGATTGTCACTTTTGACTTTCGTTTAGGATGTTTCAAAGCTTTCTAATGCCGTATATGTTGGATTATATGTCTAACCCCTTCTTTACAAGATGTCACAAAATATATCAACCTATGCATAGAGTTCAGATCACAAGCTTCCAAATACGAATATATAAAGAATTTTTGCCCGTTAATGTTTTTTTATAGCTAACAAATTACAAAATTCTGGAAATCTAGTGGGAATTTATACAGATTCCCAATTTGGTTGTTGGATAATAGAGCAATTTGCAACAATTTTGTGTTAGTATCCTACTCAATGGATCCAGATGAGAGTCTAAGCCCACAGTACCCACTCGGTGAAGCGTAAGCTTTCGCTGGTTTCTACAATAACCTCACCTGCCAGGGCGAGCAGCTACTTCCAGTAAAAATATGCAAGCTTCTCAGTTTTCCAGCCGACTTTTTATCTCATGTTAAACTAAATACTTGAAACGAAGTCATCTGTTACTGTTCTTATCATGTTCCCTTGTAACCTATGCAGTTCAGCTTGTGCATCATTAACCCGGGGATGCAATTGATCTCCAGAAGAGAATATATGAATATTGTTCTTATCTTCAAACCAGCTTAGCCCAGGATCCTTTTCCAATGTCAAGTCTCTTATCTTTCTCCTCATTTCTGCCACACCTTCCCATCTCTCTGTAGCTGCGTAAAGATTTGAAAGCAAGATATGGGTTCCACTGTCTCTTGAATTTATTATTAAGACTTGCTCTGCTGCATGTACTCCTTTTTCCAAGTTTCTGTAAGTGACACAAGAGCTTAGCAAAGTTCTCCAGAGTTCCAGATGTTCTTGACCGTAAGGTGATTCTGTGATTATTTTCTCTGCCTCATCCAATAATCCTGCTCGACAAAGCAAACTCACCATGCAAGAATAGTGCTTGGGCCCTGCTGTGCAACCATTTTCCTTCATATCTCCCCACAAGAACTTTCCTCTTTCAACCAAGCCACCGTGGCTACAAGCAGATAGTAGAGACAAAAATGTTACCTGATCTGGTCTCAGTTCATTTTTTAGGATCTCCTCGAATAGCTCCAATGCATCTTCTATCAATCCATGGAGGCTATATGCCCCAAGCATTGCATTCCAACACTTCAAATCAGGTTTACAAATCAAAGAAAATATTGATCGAGCAGCTTGAAGGCTTCCATTTTTGGCATACATATCTATCAGACTACCACAAACAAACATTTCAACATCATATCCAGCTTTTATAGCCTGAGAATGAAGCATCTCACCTTGTTTCAACATTGCAAGGTCAGCACATGCACTTAATGCTCCACTGAGAACAAAGCTATCCGTCTTATGACCCACTTGACACATTTCAACGAACAATCTAATTGCACTCTCCCCATCAGCCATTCTAGAATAACCCATAATCATTTCAGTCCACAGAACCACATCTTTTTTCAGGATCATACAAAAAACCATCTGAGCAGATTCACTATCACCATTTTTGAAATACATGGACACAAGAGCGGTTCCTACAAAAACACTACTTTCCAATCCTGTTCTTGTAATTTGACCATGCAGGGGCTTCCCATAATCAGACGCTAAGAGTGCACTTGTTGCAGAAATGACAGCAGCAAAAGTATACTCATCAGGCTTGGGAAACGACATTCCTTTCAACTTGACAAACAGCTCCATGCCCTTCATTCCATCACCATGCTCTGCCAATCCCGCGATCATTGAGTTCCAAGAAACCAAATCAGGGTTTGCAATCCTACTAAAAACGTTCAATCCCATTTCAATGTCACCACAATTGCAATACATGTCCAGCAAGGCATTTTGCAAAGGTAGATCAACTACTATATTCGAAACAACAACTCGGGCATGGATAACTTTCCCACAACCATAATTCCCCACCTTACCACAAGCATTTAACACCATTGAATACGTATATTGAGTTGGAAAAACCCCATACTTAACCATAAAAAAAAAGAGAGCCAGCCCTTCCTTTATCTTTTCATTCTTCAAGTTCCCAAACATTATAGAATTCCAAGCAACAACATCCTTGCCGTTTATGCAACCAAAAACTTCATTAGCAGATTCTAAATCCCCACGATTCGAGTACATCCCAAGTAATGAAGTTTGAACACAAACATTACCCAGAAATCCACACTTCACAACTAGAGCATGTATCGAAGAACCAATCAACCTATCCTCAACCAAAGAAGCAGCTTGTAGCAAGCTCGTGAATGTGGCACCATTAGGCCTTAAAGACTCGAAACCCACCTGGGAAAACAAGCTAAAGGCTAAATTAGCATGGTTAGGAGCTCGAGAATACGCTGAAATGAGCGCATTGTATGAAACTACATTTCTACTGGGCGTTTTATCGAATACTTTCTTGGCGTCGGAAAGGGAGTTGCATCTGGAGTACATGGACACGAGGTTGTTCTGGAGATATGGTGAAGGTGAATCCAGGGGTGTTTGGGTGGTGGTAAGGAGCAGAGCGTGGAGTTGACGCGCTATTTTGAGGCTGGTTATGGAGGTGCATTTTTTAACAAGGGAGGCTAGGCAACAGGTTTCATATGATGGTGGCATGCACGCAGACAAGGAGAGTGGGGGATGATCGCAACTCGAAAAGTTATACGCTCCGACAGAGATTGAGTTTCCTTGGTTTTGGTTTTGCAGCCAAACAGAATTAATTGGTAATTGATTTTTTAAAATTAAATTAAATATCTTAATATTCTAAACAATCGAAACGCTACGTTTTCGTGCCTTCCGATGGACAAGACACCGGCATAAAATACAGTGACTGAGAAATCCAGTGTTCGAAGGTGAGTCGAAAATCAAAATCTATGAACGGCACTCATCGAGGCAAGAAAAATGTCTTCAGCTTCGCTCTCTGATCCCGAGTTCTCCCGTCTCTGCCGTCTGATCAACGATTCTCTCCACCCTTTCACCGTAAGTTCCGTTCTTGTCCAATTTTCTATATGCCCTTCATTTGCTTTTTTCTTTAATCTTCACTTGTGAAGTCTGTTTTTCTTTTACAATGGCAGGAATCAGAGAATATCTCTCTAAGCAAAGAAGAAGAGAAAAACCTTCTCCTCATCCTATCTCAGGTTCTCCTCTCTTCCCCTTCTCTCTCAAGTTCCTACATTTTACTGCTTTCATTACTTAACTCTTATCTCTCGTTCACCTTTCAGGTGTCAAATGAAATCCACCGCTTGATTCACACGACTAACACCGCTTCTCCATTAAACCCATACTTAGAAAACCACCAATTTTTATCCAAAGCAATATCTCACCTGGTAATTTCTTTATATTCTCTTCTCTTTGTTTTACACGTTTTTTCTTCAAAACCCAAGTCACTTAAATTCTTCAATATCTCTTTCAGATAACTATATTAACTCTCGAAAGCCGATTCATTCAACATTTAGCTGGCAACGTTCTCGTGACCCTCTCTGAATTTATAGCTTTGTCTGTACGTTTAACAAAATTTACAGATTTTGTTTGAAACTTTAAAGCTTGTTTTTCTATTTAATGATTTTTTTTTGGTGTTATTGCAGGGGAAAAGTTGGGACTTTTTAATCCGTTCGCTCTGTATTTGCTTTGAATTCTCAATCTCTAACATATCTTCATGTTCATTTGAACCTTCTATTGGTGGAGTTGAAGGTTCAGATTCGGATTTGTTATGTCTTGTAGGTTTATTAAAGCCTAAGTTGAAAAATGCTAGCTTGTTTACAGTAGCTGGAATTATTCGAATTTTAAGAAATATACTGAAAATTTTGAAGGAAGAGTGTGATGATGAGCTTGTTCAAGTGTTTTTAAATTTGATTCGTTTTGGTATTTTGAATGTGCCTTGGGATTCTATGGATGAGATCTTTCGTGGAAATGGTGGTGAAGATGATGAGCTAAGAATTGTGTTCTTAGGGAATTTTATTCAGTTTCTTTGTTCATTGGTTGAGCAGTTTAGTTTTGTGGAAGGGTTAGATGATTCCCTGGATAAGCATGTGATTCTTTTGAAAATTATCAACCTTATGCCCAAACTTCTATATTGGTGCCTTGGCAAGAAAGGGGAGTGTGTTAATACGTGCATCTCTCGGTACTTCAGGCACAAGTTATTGGTATGGAAATTTAAATGTTTTCCCACTACTCTTGATCTGTTTTAGTGTTGCATGTAAGCGCTCTAATTATTTGAACTTAAACAAATTTTCCAGGTTTTGATGATCAGGCTCAGTTTCCAAATACCCCTAGATTGTATGGTTCTTGTTTCCTGGTTTCAGCTTCTCCATGAGTACTTTCAAGAGCTTTTATGCCAACCTTTAACTGAAGTTGAGTATCAGTATGATTGTCTAGAAGACTCTCCTTTTATGTTAAGTATTACTGATGGTGAAGTACATAGTATGCACTCTTGCCATTTACAAAGACAGGCCATTTTTCTTCTCTTGAGGTGTTGCTTCAGTTTGATAAATCCAAGAAAAGACACTGGCATGCATTGTCCTAGTGCAATTTTAAAGTCAGGCTTGAGTTTTGACAGAATTCCAGATATGAGTTGTTATGGTAGAAAGAAAGGTTTATTAGAGCTTTATACATGGCTTTCTGAACATCTGCCTGTCGATATGCTTGTGGACCGTGAAACGTACATGGAGAAATGCATAAGCTTTTCATTTTCCTTCCTCAAACTGTACATGCATGAGGTCGGCTCCTTGCACCCTTGGAAACTCTGCTAAACACTATAAGGCTGTATGCTTCTATGTTGTTTCCGTTTCTGTATGTTTGCGTATGTGTGCTTTTCCCTGAGAAATTATACTGCAGTATTTGCGTGTAAAGAGTTTGTAGTTGCTCTGTTTTCTTTTTCTTTTTATCTATGCTTTGTTAGGTGTGCCATGTTCTAATCCTTTTTTTTCCTAGGATGATGTGTTATTCAAATTGCTCTTGCAACTGCTTTCTGTGCAAGCTTGTGAAGAACAACAGTGAGCAATGATATCCTGGTTGTTACCTTCTTTTTTTTTAATGATTTTTCTTTGGTTCTTTTAATTATTTCTTGTTTTTTCTGCAGATTCCCTGAAGAAAGATGGGAATCTCAAGATATGAGAGAAGATGTTCTTTTTCATGTTTCAAATATATTTAATCCCATACACCTATTTCATCTGTTCCTTGCTGAGGCAAGTCTTTACATCTTAATCATGCTATGAGCACCCCACCCCTCTGCTCATACATACACAAGCGAGAAAAGAAAGATACCTCCCAGGCTCTCCTTTTCACTGTCCAACAAAATAAGAGAAATAGAAAAAAAAAATGCATTCCACCTCTTTTGTTTGGAGTACACCATATTTAATCATTGACGTCTTGTGTTTTCACTACCTGCAGTTGCACTATGACCATCAAGTGCTTCTTGATTATCTTATCTCAAAAGACACAGGAATTAGTTGTGCAGAATATCTCTTAAGGTATGTATTTTAGTTTTCATCTGTTGCATGCTTCTCCTTAAACTTAACCTTACAAGGTGGCATGATAGAAGAGTTCTGTTTTCCATTCTTATTTGCATCTGATTCAGTGTAACTCTGGCACACTTTGTTGTGTGGTGTGGCCTTTTTTGTTTGTAGGTGCTTGCGCATGGTATGTGATTCATGGCAAATATTTACAAAATTTTCAGTGTATGGGGAAGTTAAAAATCAATCTTATTGCAAGAGAAGAAAAGTTTCATCAGAAAGCTCCAAATCTCAGATAGAGCCATCATCCGGACCTGCAAAATTTGTTCCTTTATACCTAGAGAAGAAATTTAAGAGTGACCTTGAATATAGAACTGGGGAACAGGCGTATCAGCAAGCGAAAGACTGCTTGCTTTCTCTGAAAAATTCCATGGAGAACCTTCACCTGAAGAACTTGTTTCCATATAATCCAGAAGTGCTTTTAAAACGGTGCTTCATTTTTCAATTATTGATTGTTTCTCATTGCTCAACATTTTAAGATTCTTCATATTTTTAGAAATGCATGTAACTATGTGTTGGATACGAGAATACATACTTTACTGTTTTTCAAAAAAAGAATACGTACTTTGCCATATTGCTTCTCAATAAAAAAAAGAAAATGACAGTTTAATATCTGAATATTCCTACATTTTGTTTTTTATTGCAGCTTAACAAGATTTCAGGAACTCTGCTTTAAGCAGTAGGATGATTACATTTTGAAGAATGGAAGGCCTATTCAGGTAACTGAGCTCTATCAAATTCTTTTTGTACATCTTTTTTTCAAAATGTTTGATACAAATTTGCTGAGTATTATTGATGATTCTTGAACTTCAGATAAGTAAAGATGCTGCGGTATACTATCACAATTTAGTTGTAATCTTTTAATTATTTTAATACATATATTTTCTAATGTTCAAGTTAAGGAGAAGAAATCTTTGACCTGAGTTTTTCTGGTTGTGCAGCACGACTCTGACCTCATTGAGGCAGTTCATTCAAAGGAAAAATGGACGTATTACAAACGGATTTTTATGAGGCTAATAATCTTTCTTTTTTGTTTGACAACAACAAAGAGCACGAGAGAGAAGAAATATTTGAAGACTGTTTCTATGTGCAGCTAACCAAGGAAGAGCAGTGAAAGGAGCAGTACTCGCCGTGGATGGAGGGAAGATGCCTATAGAATTGACAGATGCCTTAACCTAAACATAGAAATCAATTATGGTTTGGAACTTATTTACTATTTATTTAGAAATTTATGGGCTTTGGTGGACTTCATTCTACTTCAAAGGGCAAACGACAAGAAACAGCCAATCAGGCCTTCTATGACTCCTGATCAACTTGATATGCTACTATTTGAAAAAGTTTAATTCATGTAAGTATTAACTATAATTAAATTTAAATGTTATACAAATTAATTTTCCATGTTGACAACTATTTACTAAAATGTTTACATAGTCAACATAAACAACACTAGTTTATATGTTGTTGTTCCTTTATATCCAACATGTATGATATCATGATAAAAGAAAGATGTATGAGAGAGCATATTATAAAGTTACAATTAAATTTTTTAACTTTTACTATAAGTAGTATGAATTTCTCTTATGTATTCAGTAAATTTGTAGCTATTTTCATTTTCAAAGCTCGATTTAGCTATGGGACATTTGAAACCTCAATATCACAACTATTCCTTGGATGGTGCTGCTCTGCTGACTGCCGGAGCTAATTCATGGTGGATGGTAAATGTGTGGGACCTGGGTGTAATAGTGTGATATGACACCTACTTCAAGACATAGTATGGCCAAATGAAGTTTTTCCATAGCACAAACTAGATTGGAGGCAAGAAAGGGTAGGAAGGGCAACAAATGGAGAAGGGAAAGAGTCATTTTGTGCTTGTCCATGGAGCCTGTCATGGAGCATGGTGCTGGTATAAGGTGGTAACTCTGTTGAAATCAGCGGGCCACCAAGTTACAGCTCTTGACCTAGCTGCTTTTGGGGTCCATCCGAAGCAAGTGCATGAGCTTCATTCGATGTCAGACTATTCTGAACCATTGATGGAATTCATGGAGTCTCTCCCGCCGAAGGAGAGGGTAATTCTGGTTGGCCACAGCATGGGCGGGGTGACCATTTCTATTGCCATGGAAAGATTCCCTGAGAAAGTCTCTGTTGCAGTTTTTGCCCCTGCTAGTATGCCGGGACCTGAACTCAGTTACATTTCTTTGCGTCAAGCGGTACTTGTTACTCTCTCTCTCTCTCTCTCTTCACAGAGATGGGCACACTGAGTGACTTTTGCCCTTTGTTATATAGCATTCTTTCCATTTGAATTTAGGACCTACAGCAAAGCTGGGTCCCTGGTGAAGCAAGTCACATAGATAAGTCATAAGTTTTCAGGGATCTAATTCAGTTTTGATGTTCATCTTGTAAGATTGCTTTGGGACTTAGATTCTATAAATGGGAAAAGGTAGGCTGTAGTAATGCCTGCTGCTGCATGTTGCAGTAGGCGATGCAAAGATCTGGGGTATATAATAAGCATGATCTACAATTGTTATATTTTGCTCTTTCAGAATGCTATGGAACCAAGAAAATATGAAGACTTGTCTGAGTATTTTCTTAGTCAGCAATCTAAAGTAGGATTAAGGGATCACCTAATTCTTGACTTAGGTTCTCAGATAATTGTAGCTTTCATTTCAATCGTGAATTTGGTCAAACTTTTCTTGCTTGTGGTCCCTGACAGCTGATTCCTTTGAAACTAAACAACCCCTCAACAGGGAAAATGAGGAAAAAAGAAAAGAACAAATGGTGGGTTCTGAATCATCTGATGATCGCAATACTAGAGATTTCATTGTAGGATAATTGAGGCCCAACTTCAATCCGTTTTCTCTTCAATTCTGTATTGGTAGGACTCCAACTCTTATATATTCTTGAGTCTAATTCCTGGTCTTTTCTTGGGCAGTTCCATAAGAGATTGGGATCCTTTATGGACACACAATTTACGTTTGATGATGGTCCTGATAAGCCTCCAACTTCATTACTCTTTGGGCCCAGTTTCATGTCAACCAAGTTATACCAGCTATCCCTTCCTGAGGTATGATTTCTTTGCAGCCTTTATTCTTTTATATACCTCATTCCAATAGTATAATTTTCCTTGCCCTTGAGAAGAGAGCTGATATTTCTTCACTAATATATTGTAAATTGGGGCAGGATTTAACGCTGGCAACAATGTTAGCCAGGCCTTTTGGTATCAATGACGATGCAGCATCAGTTGAAGAAACTGAACTGACCAGGGAGAAGTACGGATGCGTGCGTCGAGTTTTCATAGTGTGTGACAAAGACAAGGTCACAGACGAAGACTTCCAAAGGTGGATGATTGAAAACAATCCACCAGAAGAGGTGAAGCTGATTTCAGAATCTGATCACATGGTTATGTTTTCTAAACCCCAGGAGCTCTGCTCTTGCCTTGAAGAAATTGCAGAGAAATATGATTAGAGGGGCAATGCTTGGTGGGTTATAGGAAATTTGCTCGAGCCAACTCTTAGCCTTGCTTGATGCATGGTGAAAGTGAAACAATTAGAATAAACATGGGTGAATGTCCAAACTTTTAAAATGTTTTCCTCTTATGAGGAAATTGTGAAGAATAAAAAAAATATTTTAAAAATAACTATCAAAATAAATTTATTTATTTTTAATCATATTTAACCATGATAAAAATACTTTCGAAATTATTTTAAATAAATTAAAACATTCATTACAATTTTTTTTATTTGTGCTTTTAATTTTTTTCTCTCATCATCTAGTTCTTTTTAATTTAATCGATTTTTTTTTTAACATCCGTATCTTATGCTCTTGATTTCTCTTTACTGTAATTTTATATTTCTGTTTTCTGTGTTTTCAAAATACTCAATGATGGTTTTGATGTGTTTGAATGGGTAATTATTTGAAAATTTTGATTTTTAGGTATTTTGAATAAAATTAAAATGGTAGAAATGATCACAGATATTTGAAATAATTTTTAATTTGATCAATTTATAAAAAAATTAGGTTTTTTTTTTAAAAAAATTATTTTTAATTGAAATAGATGTTTTAGATAAAAAAAAATTATATTTTGATTTATGAAAACATGTTAATCGGTGTTACATTATTAAAAAATAAAAAAAAATGAAAAGTATTGAGAATATTTGAAATTTTAGTTCGTAAATAATAATAATATTTTAGATATTAAAATATAATAAAATATTTTTAAATATGATATTTAGTAATAATATTTTTTAATATGACGTGTAATAATAATACTATTTTTTCAATATAGTGTATAATATGTTTTTATATATAACGTATAATAATTTTTTTTTAATCATAACATATAACATATTGTTGTACATTATGTGTAATAAATTAATTATGACGTGTAATTTTATTAAAAATAATTTTATTTAATTTAATTAAAAATAATTAAAATTATAAAAAAAATTATTTTAAAAATACCTTTCTTTATTGCTTTTGATGCTTGGTTACTGACTCTGTGATGTTGTCCTCTTGGCTTTTGGTACACGTCTATCCTGCAGACTTGACTTTTCTGATGTATTATGTTTTTGTTTGTTTTTTATAGAATGTGATTTTATATTTTGTAAATAAAGTATTTACATATTATTATTAAAATGAAAAGAAAAAAAAAAAACAAAGAATGGATAAATATTATTACGAGACCTCAAATTTCACTAAAGGCCTTAAATTTGTTTGACTCAGATAATTTTGAGATACGAAGGTAAGAAAGGATAGGAATGGGAGCAGATGGTGAAGACAGAGAGGCATTTTGTGCTAGTCCATGGAGCCTGTCATGGAGCATGGTGCTGGTATAAGGTGGCAACTCGGCTTAAATCGATGGGTCACAGGGTTACAGCCATGGACATGGCTGCTTCCGGGGTCCATCCAAAGCAAGTTCATGAGGTTCATTCGTTTTCTGATTACTTTGAACCGTTGATGGAATTCATGGCGTCTCTCCCACCAGAGGAGAGGGTGATTCTAGTAGGCCACAGCAAGGGTGGATTCTGCATATCTGCTGCCATGGAAAGATTTCCAGAAAAAATTTCTGTCGCAGTATTTGCCACTGCTTTTATGCCGGGTCCAAAACTCACTTCTCAAACTCTATCTCAAGAGGTACATGCCTCTTCCCCTCTCTCTATCTTTCCAGAAATATTGTCAGAATTCACTGCTTTTCTTCGATAGCATTTTTGCATTTGAAAATTTAGAACATATAGCAAATTACAAGTTGTTGATTTCATGAGTAGGACAATTTTGGGCCTACTTCCTTCTTTCTCGATTCCATATTGGTGCCTCATGTTTGGAACAAGAAAGAGAAGAAGATATTGGTGTAATTCTTAACTTTCATTTCTGGTCTTTTCTCGGACAGGTGAATGAAAGATTGGATTCTGACAAGTTCATGGACGCGCAATTTGGGTTCCATAATGGGCTAGATGAGCCTGCAACCTCACTACTCTTCGGACCCAATTTCATGGCATCCAAGTTATACCAATTATCCCCTCCCGAGGTAAGACTGTAGTCACCCTTTATCATATTGCAAAAACACTGTCCATTGAATTCAGGTTTCCTTTTGTCTTTGAGTCACGAGCTGATATTTCTTGGTTTGCATACAATGGATGGGGGCAGGATTTAACGCTTGCACTAACTTTAGCCAGACATGTTGGTTTCCATAAAGATGAAGAATCATTCAAGGCTACTGCGGTCACCAAGGAGAAATACGGATCAGTGCGTCGAGTTTACATTTTGTGCAACAAAGACAATATCATAAGAGAAGACTTCCAAAGGTGGATGATCGGAAATAGTCCACCAGATGAGGTAAAGCTGATTGCAGACTCTGATCACATGGTTATGTTTTCCAAACCAAACGAGCTGTGCTCCTGCCTTCAAGAAATTGCAGAGAAATATACTTGAGCGTGCTTGCTGTTAGGAACTTGTCACTACTTAGAATTTGCTCAAGTCCACTGTTAGCCTGCTTGATTGAAACAGATGCAATAAAATGAATAAATGTCAAACTTTCATTGTTTTATATTAGTGGCCTACTTAGTTTGTGTTGTTGACATTTGGCAAATCCGGCTCCGGCAGTGGAGATTGTGGAAAATCCATGGAAAGTCTCACTCCAAATCCTAGGATTTACCATTTTTCTTGGTAATCTTTAAGCTGCATCTCGGCGGTGACATTAAGAGAGATCGATCTGGGAGGAGAGGCAGAGAAATGGCGTTAAGATAGCACATACAAAGCAATTATGTAGCACTATAACCAGTTTTCTTAGTGCTTGTACTTCCTTTTGATCCCTTTCGTCTTGCCACTTCTCCTTGTCTACTATTTGCTGCTTCTTTTTGGATGAATGAGTGTATTCAAATATCCACTAATTGTGAATTAATCATTGACTTAAAATAGTGAATAAAATATTAATTATGTGTGCATAATGCAAGTCGAAATGGTAAGTGCACGACAAGGGAAAATCAAAGCTGAATCTTTAGAAGCATATTTTTTAACCTCCCACGAGGCGAACGATATCAATTTGTCTTCTTTATAAAACATTATTCAGTTGTCTTTTTTCACACGCCATGGAAGACAATGAATAATGTTTTCTGAAGAAGACCAATTACCAAAATAACAAAACCATGTCGGGCAAGATGAGTTTTTTCTCATAGCATAAAGGGCAAAACCAATTTCTAGAGATCAGGGCGCAGAAAATGGAGAAGAAACAGAGGCATTTTGTGTTGGTCCATGGAGCGTTCCATGGAGCATGGTGCTGGTATAAGGTGGCAACTCTGCTGAAATCTACCGGCCATAAAGTTACAGCTCTGGACCTGGCAGCTTCTGGGGTCCATCCGAAGCAAGTTCATGAGCTTCATTCAATCTCAGACTACTATGAGCCATTAATGGAATTCATGGCGTCTCTGCCGGTAGAGGGAAAGGTAATTCTGGTGGGTCACAGCCTGGGTGGAGTCAGCCTATCTGCAGCCATGGAAAGATTTCCTGAGAAAGTTTCTGTCGCAATTTTTGCCACCGCTGTTATGCCAGGCCCTGACTTCAGTTTTGCTTCAATAGAAGAAGAGGTACTTGTTCATCACTCTCTCTTCCCTTTTCCCACATTGTCACACACACCTAAGATGAAAACAAGCAGGCGTTAGAAACTATAAAATCCTTTGTCTCTTTCTCTTCGGCATTTTTGGCACAAACCCAAAGATCAACCTTTTTTTCTGATTTCATTTTCCCTCTTTTTTGCATAATTGGATCTTTATTGGCACAATTATGCAATCATATAATCAAATACCCTACCATTTTCAATTACAATCTGACACAATTTCCTTCATATGTCAATTTATCAAATAATCATCAATGGAATTTTCCTTCTACATTTTTCTTTGCTTGTTGTTTCTCGGGCAGTTTACTAGGAAAGGAATATTTTCCCAGATGGATGGGAAATATACATTTGACAACGGGCCTGACCATCCTCCGACCTCCGTGCTCGCCGGGCACAACTATATTTCATCAAATGTATACCAGCTATCCCCTCCCGAGGTAAAAAAAGAATTCATTTCTTCTCCAATTCCCAAAGAAAGTCATAGCAAAGGATGCTTTTATCAGATTTCTTTTCGGTTATAAACGGATGATATCATTTATTGAAAGCAGGATTTGATGCTTGCAACGGTTCTGATAAGACCAACTGCTCTGTATGGAGGCAAAATATCTCTAGAGCTTACCAAGGAGAGTTATGGATCAGTAAGTAGAGTGTACATTGTGTGTGATCAGGATCATGGGATACCTGAAAACTTGCAGAGGTGGATCATTGAAAACAATCCACCAGATGAGGTGAAGCTGGTCTCTGGCTCTGATCATATGGTTATGTTTTCAAAGCCTAAGGAGCTGTGCTCTTGCCTCCAAAGAATTGCAGAGAAATATTCTTGAATGCGCTTGTATACCTTGTTAGGAATAAAGCATGCATCAACCTCCTTCGTAGACATGCTTATGTCCTCTTTGCTTAGTTGTACTGGTTGTTAAGTGCATAATGTATCTGTTTCTGATGAGGTGCAATGCATGTAACTTTCTTTAACACTTGTCTTTATGTGTAACAGGTGTTAATCATGCATTACTTGTATAAATACAGTTTTCTTATGAAGTTATGAATGCAGAACTTTGGACGTATCAGTTTGCTTGTTCAATTGCTCTGTTCTTTGTGACTCTTTTCAGAATACTTGGTTTTTATCTTTACTTCTTGAAACTGAGTTCATGACATACCTGTTACCTCTTGGAAATATGACTTTGGGATGGGTCCAAGTATCATCTGCGGTTTGCTGACTTATGAAACAGTTGAATAAAAATTTGGTAAACATCATTTTCAAGTTCCATTAAGGAACTTCGAATTTTGGGGGCCAATCTGGAGATCATTGGCTTTTATGAATATCTACTCTATTGTCTTGTGATCAGGGAGGGATTTACAATGAAGGGCAAAACATAACGACTTAATAGGGAAAAGGGGCCTAGAGTTGAAATTGAGGAGGAAGATAAATGAAAATTACTTGGAAAAATTATATGAACAAATTTTGACTCTAGATTTTTTTTTTTTGAAAAGCGACTCTAGATTTATTTAACAGTGCATGTGTTAGTCTATCACGAAAGTAATGAATATTTTTTCCATTTTTTTTTGTCTAAAAAAGAAAGAAAGAACAATTTCTATTTAGTTGATATAATATATTTACTGATTCTTCTGGCTTACTGATGTTGGCAACTATTGGCAATGGAAGGGTGTGGTTGATAAAAATTCGATGATTTGCTTTAGATTTATCATTTTTCTTCTTTTCCTCATGTGTTGTGTGATGTTAGTGATATGGCTGATGGGTTAAGCTAGATCCGACTCTGTTGTTGGGACTCAAAAAGATTTGGGGGGCTACACTTCCTCCTAGTTTCTGTATTGAATCTTCATTTCTAATAGACATTAATTATATTCATATTCAAGCATATTGTTTTGCTATCTCTAATAGACAATAGCAAACTTCTTGTGGCTTGGACAACATTGCCAGATGATCAGCACCCGCAATCTCCATCACATGGTTTGCCTGGTGGTTCGCGATCATCCAGTGTTGGAATTCCTCGGGTATTGCTCTATCGTCCTTGCACAAAAGATAGACTCGTGCAACGGATCCATACCCCTCATCAGAGAACTTGGTTGCCTTGCCCAAATCTGGTAGAAATGCTGATCCTGGCCTCACCAAAGTCTTGGCTAGCTCAAGGTCCTTCAAAACAAAAAACAAGAAGTCCATATATACTTTATTTGTAACTTCAACACTTCAATGCATATTGACAAATTGAAAAGTAGATGTAATTTTTAGTTGGTTTGATCTGAAATTCTTGAACTTAGATTTTCTGAGAGATCGAAATCATACTATATATAGAGAGTATAGAAAGAGAGAAATAAAATTACCTCAACAGGGCATTGCTGATAAAGTTTGGATGACATGATCTGAGGCCCAAAAATCACTGATGTGAGAGGTTGTTCAGGTCCACCGTAGGGTAAATATTGAGTGTCCAACCACATCTCTGGCGAGATGCTCCCAAAGAACTGTTGCAGGGAGAAGAAGAGTCAACACAATTAGCAATTATGTGCTGAACATTTCAACTTCATCTCAAGTGAAAAAAAGTTTCCACCACAAGAATAAAATATAGCTGTCAATCTTGAAAAAACATCAAAGTAACCTTATTCTAAACCCTTTTTCTTTCCTGTTTTGTGCATTTTTCATTGGTTTATTGACTCCTGTTGACAAGCTCATGTTTAGCTCTATTCCAGGTTCTTTTGGCAACAACAGATTGGGCAGAACGCATTGGGTTTGCAAATCACAACTCAACGAAATCGTTTTATGTATTAAGGGATTGTTAGGCATTGCAATGTAATTTTGAGGGGTATGTCACCTCCAGGACTGCGCATAGGCCTTGAAATTGCAGTTCTTTTGTTCTTTTGAGTGGAGCTAACCATCGGTTACTCCCGTTAATGATATTCCTTTAACTTTCAAAAAAAAAAAAAGGGTAGCTAGTACCTTATCCAAAACATACGATGGCTGGTGAGTGGTATCTGGCATGTATGCTGTTAAGAAAACCCCAACTGAAACCTTGTGTGGAAACTTGTCCATGGCGAGGGCCAAATTGATGCCCCCTAGGCTGTGCCCGACAAGTATGACTTTTTTGTCGGAAGGAAGAGAGGCCAGCATCTCCAACAATGGTTCACTGTATTCATGAAATGTCCGGACATCTTGGATTGACTTGGTGTTGATGCCAGACGCTGCAAGGTCAAGCGCTGTGACCCTGTGACCAGCAGACTCGAGCCGGGTTTTGAGTTTGTACCAGCACCAAGCTCCTTTGCACATCCCATGCACCAGCACGAAGTGCTTTTCCCTATTGTCCTCTCCCATGTTTTTTTTTTTTCTTCTTAGTCTGTATCAGAGAGTTTGAACTTTGCTCTCCTGACTCTTGGCCTTATTTAGCAGGGGCTTTAGAGATTGCCGATCTTGGCCGGCATAAGATGGGAAATAAAAGCTAGAAATTTTGGGCTATAGACACAATTCATTTTCCAGAAAGTGATAGCTTTGGCTTAATTGGATTCTCTCCATTATTGATTTGGGTTTGGAGACTTCATGCACTTATTGGAACAAATGAGTTTAAAAGTAAAATCACTACTTTGGGCAATAGTTTATTTTGATTAATCATTAAATTCGTGGCTAAGTCAGTCTCCTGGAAGTGACTTGAGTCACGTTTATTGTATAATTTTGAAGACAATCAAATAAAAGTGATACGAAAACCATACAGAGTTAAGTGGATTTAAATTTAAGATTATCGTATTTTATATATTAATAGTATTAATTTGTTTAAGATATGAAACAAGGTAAATTCGTTTAATTTGTTTAAGATTTTTTTAATAATTGATTGTTATTGTGTCGATCTAAATATTTGACTCATATAATTTGTTTACGAACTTATATAATACAAATTTTAATAAATTAATTATGTTTAAATAAGTTGTCAATCGTATTGTATCACATTCAATTTAATTCAATTTATTTAATAAATGTATTAGTGATCGTTTAATAAATGGATTAATCGTTTTATATCATATATTTAATAAACATATACGTGTATATATTTAAAATTTTAAAATATTTAATTAATCACATTATATTTATATTTACTTGTATAATTATTAATATCTTAAAGTTATATTATACAAGTCGAGAATTGTGGTCAAAAGATTAATCATGGTATCAAATTTACAGGATTTGCGGGCTTTTTGTTTTATTTGTATATCCCCTATTGGTCTAATTCAGGGACTTCATGAAGAATTGACGGATAGACCTGGCCCAGATTTTGACCTGTATTCCAGCTCCACCCCTTTTAAACAGATTTCGTTAGGTTTAGGCCAGTATTAACCTATGAAACCCAATGTCCCATTACAATATATTGTATATTAGAAACATGTACTCCATACAATTATTAATATTATATATTAATTATTTTGGTTAGGTTGGGAGAGGTACTACAAAATGCCAAGTTTGGGATGGAAATGAAATTCGTTGCAGCTAAAAGTATAAGTAGCTAGCTTTAATGGAGCAAGGATCAGTAGCCATATTAAAATTTAGCATTTTATCTAAAACTTTAAAAGTTTTTAATTATTGAATAAATGTTAATTTTGATGACATATGATTATAAATTGTGATTCATACCCAATGTATTAAAAATAAAACAATAAATATTTCATACCCAATATCTTTCTTTTTTATTGAACTCAAGATGTTTCGATAAATCATGAATGCTGTCAAAAAGATATAAGTAAATAATTTAAAAAACATATGAAAAAGTGAGGTTTGAGTAAAAAAAATTTATTCGAATAGTAATATTCTACAAAAAAAGAAATAGTTATTTATTAATCATTTTCAACATCAAGCTCTCTCCATTCATCTTCCAGTCCTAGCAAAGAGGTCAGGTTCTCCAACTCCATTTCTAACATGGGTGCAAGCTCACTCTCATGCATGTTACCGTTCTCAAACATGTCCTCTATCCGAGTTTGTGAGAAATCTAAGTAATCCAAAGTATTAGGCATATAAAGCTCGCTGTCAATCAATGCCTCATCTTCTACATTAGGCATTTGGACGTCATCCTTTTGAGATTCCAACGTTAATTCATCATCCGCTGGGGTTGAAGAAGCAAGACATGGGTTGTTCGGCAAATGGTTTCCTTTGACAAGTGAGATTAAGGTCCCAGTGCAACGTCTGGCCTTAGGGGCAATCACATTAGGAGTACTACCCGATCTATACTTTTCAACAGATTCCTTCCCTTCACATTCACATTGCCTATTCGGTGGCTTTGATGCATCGCCATTCAACTTTTTCGACAGTACAGAGTTCCAATAGTTCTTGATCTCGTTGTCTGTTCGTCCTGGAAGCCTTCCAGCTATCAAAGACCACCTACAAAAATTAAAGAAAAAATTAATTGCTTCACCAATCCTACGTGCCTTGACATGAATGCTTTGAAGTTTAAAGCACAAAATTTGTCTTTTTATTCACTGCCATTCCTCAACCATCCCTCTTTCCGCCATTGGAGGTAAACGTAAGCATTATAAGGTATACTATAAAGCTAACATCTTTCACAGCATTTATTATAAATCTATGATCATAAAAACAATTTTTCCCCAATCGGGAATGCAATAGGATTATTAATTTACAATTGAGATAGGCTAGCCAGTGTGGCATTCTAGTCTCGAAATGTGTTTTAATGGATGCTTCTTCAATTTACGTTCTTATCATTTCTACCTCTCAATTGATAAAGGAAAAATGATCAGAAGAATTTGTATAGAATTTGGCATTTGATGCAATTAATCTTTTCTCGTCCAAACAGGCCCCAAGAGATAAAACAAGTTTTTATTATTTTTAACAAATTAATTGATTGAGAAGAAGGAGAAGTTACCTGTTACCGAGAAGACGATGAAGTCTAATGATAAGGTCCTCTTCATCAGGAGAAATATTACCTCTCTTAATACCTGGCCTCAAATAATTCATCCATCGTAGCCGGCAGCTCTTCCCACATCTGTTCAAACCTTTATTAATTGAAAAACAACAGATGCAAAAAGAAGAAAACAAGGACTAAGTACCCTCTGTGGGAAAAAAAAGAGAGAAGAAAACAAGTTATAAACTGAAGAAACTGTAGTTCAGAGATGAAATGAAGAACAAAGAGAAGAGAAAGAAACTAGACTGTTTTGCGTATACCAGCTTTTTGGGGAAGAGTATTCCATTTGCCTTCTCCATGGAGTTCAATATAGTTGGTTAAGATTTTATCTTCCTGCGCAGACCATGCTCCTTTGTTGACCCCCTCCTTGAGACAGCATGGTTTTCTACCCATTCTTTTCAGCTGCTCTTTTCCCCTACTCCTATGTGTTCAGTATATATAGTGGGAAAAAGGCAATAAAATGAAGGAAGCAACACTTTGGTTTTTTTCTCTTTTGTTTTTTTGCAACAACTATTGGCTTTGCCTTTGCGAAAGCATTTAACTTTTCCAACAGTTTCTTGCTCTTCAGAGACAGGAAAGAATGGCTCTCACGTTGCATGCTACATTAAATTGGGCCTTGGGAAAAATAAGCATAGAAACAGACTTCACATAGAAGAACAACTGATCATCTTGTCCTTTCCCTATGATTTCTACAAACATGTACTGAAAGAAAAGTCAAATTCTAAGCATTTCCCTTTTAAGGGTAAAATCATCTTCGTTTCCTTAAATGGAGAATTGACTATATTGAATAAAACATATTTATGCTAACAAATGCTCTGAAATGAATCATTTAACAAGACACTAAACTAAATTAAGTAGTCTTTTTAAGATCCATTAGACTGATCCAAAGAAGAGGGAAAATGATTTATATGGTTTCTAAACTCACTTGTTTCCCCCTTCAATTTTGAATTTCTGTCCACGTATCATCTAAATATATGATAAGAAAATGACAAAAAAAAAAAAGGAGAGAGATGAATGGTTTTTGAGAGTGAAATTATAATTATTCTTTTGTTAAATTAAGAAAAAAAATCTTTTATATTTAAACACGAATGATTTACTGAAGGAAATAATTTATAAGAGCTAATTTGCGAGAGTAATATTTAATTATTGTAATAATATTAATTTGATGTCAAGGCAAACTTCAAGGCCTATTCTATGTTTATTAGTATATAGTAGTATTGCTATTTGCTAATAACGCTCTCTTCAAATATGTAGGAAGCTAAGGTTATTGTTTCTTTAGATAATATAAATTCATTTAGAAAAAAAAAATATCCCAACAGCAAAAGACAAACTGTTGGAGGCGTTGACAGGACAAAGATTTTTTAAAATTAGAGTGAACGAATTTATACATGAATTCAAAATTACATAAATTAATTCTAAATTAGGAGTTATGTAATTAAATAAAAATTGTCGGGTTTGAATTGAGTTTAGTTTATCCACACCTTACGAATATCATCCAAAATCAAACTTAATTTAAAATTTTGAATTCATATTTGATATATTGTCAATGTAATTGATGTATTATAAATGGTCACATCATTAAAATCAATATTGATTAATAAAAAAATTTAAAGAAGTTTTGATGAAGTAACAAAATGTATCTAACAATAAAAATTTTTAAGTCAACATATATATATATATATATATATATATGTGTGTGTACTATTTTCTTCGTCAAGAATCAAGATCCAATGTCCCTAATGAACCGAACGTTATTCAATGCATTTATCAAACAAAATGCCGAATAATTTAAAGCTTCATCTACCAGGTCTTTTCTTTATTACAAGATGCTCTCTTTTGCTCTTTTTATTTTTTGTGTGTGAAAGCAAAGTAAGCTAGTCGGCAACTTCTACCACTACTTACTAATCTTTTTTTTTTTTTTGAAAAGTGAATTTTATTAGGTAAAAGAACTTGAATGCCACGACAAGTATAGCACCAAACCCGGTGTAAGACTCCTCTTAGCATAGCAAATGAACTTTAGAAGGGGTATCGCCCCTGTACAGAAGACAAAAGAGCTGCGCAACCGCGTTTGGCAGCATAGTGAAAACATAAATGCCCCTAACAACATTTGCAGAATGGGCAAACATAAGCATAATGAACGAAACTATAGTCCTAATCTACGCACTTGGGGCAACAAGAAATGTAAAGCAGAGAGCCCAAGATCACAAAAAGAGCAGTCGGCCTAAGCTGACCAGCCTAATCACATAAGCAGCAGGCTAGAAGGAGCTCGATCACCTACCTAAGCCAAGGAGAGATCCCCAAAAGAGGAAGATCCCAGCAAAGCCACACCCGCCTCAGCAGCAAACCGCAACCCCAAACACATCTCACTTGACCAATCGACACTGAGAAGTCAAGGGGAACCCCTCTTCGACGACACACACTTCGTACCCAAGATGTAGAAACGCCGTCAGCTCATCGTGATCACCATGATCAGAGAAGTTGGCAAATTGCAACTACTACTTACTATTTTAAAGTTGGGAAATTGCAAATGGATGGCCTTACCAGTCCAATAGATGCAAATGGATGAAGGGAAAGTTGTTTACAGCAATAAATTACGTTTGTGACAAGTTATATATATGTATATATATTTCAATTTTAATTATTTACTTTTATGATTAACAACTTGTTCAACAGCTACTTCATTTGATATACTCATGTAGGGGGTTGAAACGGGTTGAACTCACAAATGCATATGAGGCAACCATTGAATTCAGCCTTTTATTCATTCAGATTCTTTATAAAATTAAGATACGTTGTCTCTTATCAATTAGGACTCACCCTATTTTCTTCTCAATTAATTTCCATGCCAAAAACTTCATCCATTTTTCCTCTCTCTATTTTACTTTTGTTTTTAGTTACATATGATTCATAAGACCCAATGGGAATGGGTAGAATTGGATTTTGGTCCTTTACGCTTTGTTAGAGGGGGATTAGTCATTACTTTAATAGACTAAGATTGATTTTTTTTTAATTTTTATTATTTTTTTAGGGTGTGAGAATCTAATTTTCTTTTTTTTGAAAATTCAGTATATATTCAAAACAGAGGTAACCAATAGTTCACCCTTGAAGCTTGGAAACAAAATAAGATTCAGGTTTATTACTTTCACATCTGAAGTAACATCCCTAAATCAAGGCACAGCAAATAAAACCCAAAAGTCTATACAAAATGGTAAGGTCCCTGGGCTCTCTAGTAACTGCCCGTAACCCTTCCTACTTACAGACTCAAAAGAACACGCCGATATTTATTAATTTTATAACCCTATCATCAACCTATATATGATTACTTTCGAGTATAAGTTTTATAAAGCCATAAAAGTCATTCATTCACCATAGAACAAATTAATAAATTAAAAACATTATATGTAGTAAGTCCTCAGTTTAGGACATTAAATGGAGAGAGAAAAAATGTTGGGGCAGTAATGGTTGCCAATATCACATGTATTTGCTGCCGCCAACAGTAAATTGAATGATATGACCAAACATCTTGACGATTAGACATCAATTTTCAACTGCATCCTTCTCGATTCTCATAGTCTAATTGGGTCGAATTTTATTATTTCCTTTGTTCTCAAGCTATATTCATTAATGAAAGAAGAGACACACATGTTACTGCTTTGGTCCCAACAAAATGCACGAATGCTATTCTAACTAATATTTTTATAACAAATCAATCAGAACTACAGTTTTCAGCCTCGCAGAGGATATGTGCATATTGCATGGTGAAATAGGGAGTCGATG
Source organism: Theobroma cacao (assembly GCF_000208745.1). Taxonomy (NCBI): domain Eukaryota; kingdom Viridiplantae; phylum Streptophyta; class Magnoliopsida; order Malvales; family Malvaceae; genus Theobroma; species Theobroma cacao. The sequence continues at coordinate 2,234,291 of NC_030850.1, forward strand.
TATCACGAAAGTCTGCCTCTTATCTGGTTTTAATGAAGGATTCGAAAGCTTGGGGTCTAGTGGCGAAAGTATTGCAACGGTGTTTTGTGTCATGGTCTTAGCGTAGATCATGTGAATTCCATATCAAAGAGAATATTTTGATCAGTGGGTAGAGTCATAATTTCAATGAGAAGTTAAAGGAAGATGTCATAGTTTTAAAAAAAAGAATCATGAATATCACATCTATTATATACTAGAATGATACCGACTATATAAAGATTCACACCAATTGTAACTGATGAAGTTCTTTTTTATGAGCTAAAGTAGAGATTGATATGGACCGTATCACTAGGTGTAGTTAATGTCTTGCATATTTTACAAGTAAAATCATGAATATGGACTGGTAAGCAATATTTTAGTATTATTCTTTTTAATATAGTTCAGCTAACTTAGGTGCAGAGTTGCAAGTGGATAGGAATTCTTGCTGGTACTTAGGGGGAAAAAAAAGCTAAATTATTCGAACATCTTCTTATAGCTCAGAAATGCGCTATCTTGAAAAACTGGTAAAAAAGGGGGGGGGGGGGGGGGGGGCGCTCTTGACTTGGATGCAGCTGTGCTATAGGGCAGTGGGAATGCATATGACTATTAAATACAGAGAAAAGTATTATACTTAAATAGAATGAAGTTTCTGTCAGTTTTTCAATCTTATGAACAGTGTTTAATTACTCTCACAACCTTGGTAGCTGCCCACATTGATTGTGGCAAATGGCGATACAAAGTAGCTATCTAGCTAGTGGCGTGCATGGAAGCATCACCTTTCACATACTGTTTCTATGTGCTCATAAGATTCACTGCTGGACTATTTTTTTCGCTTTTCTCTAGCAGACAAGCGGAAGAGTGGATCCGGCCAGGCCAAGGAATGATGAAATTTAACGTTGACGGAGCTGCTCGAGGAAGTCCTGGGGAGGCTGGGATCTGAGGAGCTTTGCGAGATGAAAATGGCTGTATGAAAATTAGTTTTTTCAAGACAATAGGAATGGGAGATGGAAACCTTACAGAAGTTCGAGCAATTAAAGAGGCTTTCTTGATTTTTGCAGCATCACAATGGGCTTCAACACATGTTTTGATTGTTGAAAGTGACTCTAAAATTGTTGTCAAGTGGGTTAATAATCCAAATGAAGCCCCTTGGAAGATGCGCAAATGGATACTTCACATTGAGAGTCTGAAAAAGAGTGTTCCAAGATGGGAGGCTAACCATATTCTCAGAGAAAAAAATCAAGTTGCGGACCATCTAGCGAAAGAAGGGGTTCAACGGCAAGTGGATTTGATCAATATCTTCGACTGATTCTGTCTCAGGGCCTGACTTGGTCACTGAAGTAAGGGGTCTCAAGGTCTATATTCCTACTTGATCGAGCCAGAGAGGCCTGGTATTATCGTTGTCAATGGGGCTGGGACCACAGGCTGCTTTTGAACCCATGAGGTCTGGTGAGTTCTACTTTTGAGCTAGGAAATTATGAAGATAATGTCTGAATGAATGAAGGCCATGCTTCCTTTCCTCTCTTTTTGCTTTCGTTTTCGACTCGTAATGAATGAGAAAGGGACATTTCAGTGTTGATAAAGTGGGTTGATGTGCTTGCTTGGTTGACGTGTTTGGCTAGGGACCTGGGTTTGTAAATTTTGTGGGTTACATGTTGTAAGTATTCTGAACAGATAAGGGGAATCCTGGAAATGTATAGCAGAGTAGTGCTCTGCGTTTTTGTGTAACAGAGCTGTTCACCATTGTATTTTTGTGGGAAAGATTTTACGCAAAGGAGCTTCACATCGAAACTCCCATGCTTAAAATCGTCCCAGGCTTAGTGGGTTGATGTCCACAGGCATTTTAATGACATTATCAAATTTCAAAAAAAAAAAATTAAAGAGGGAACATCATATTTTGAGTGAAAAGGCAAGTTGTTCAAGTTCTATGCAAATTTTTGAAGTACCAATCCCATATTTCATTACACTATCATCATTGTTAAAGAAATTATTAGTATATGTATATCATCATAATACAATGATATCTGATGAGAGGAATGTTATTAATTAACAGAGCTATAGCTTGTTTATTTTTTTTTTTTTTTTGAAAAGCTGCTAGAGCTTGTTTATTAATTTAATACTATACTAATATTAGGCGTATTTATCTGCAATATCCAAGAGAGTGTCACAAAGTTGTTTGGTCTTGGAGAACATTGCCATATGATCTGCACCTTTGATCTCCACTACGTCTTTGGGCGGATTGTTCTGAATCATCCAGCGTTGGGATTCCAGGTTTATCGCTTTATCCTCATCGCACACAACAAAAACTCTCGTCACAGATCCATACCCTTCATTCGAAAAATTCTTGGCCTTCGACAAATCTTGTTGAAATACTGATCCTGGCCTGACCAGAGTTTTAGCCAGTTCCAGGTCCTTCAAAAGCAAAATAATTACTATCACATCTAGCAATTAATTGAAGACTTATCGTTTCAAATCAAACTCTTGAAACGGTTATAGATAAATAGTTTGTCGTCATAAATTGATGAAGAAGGAATAGGAGTAGGTTCACGGAATTGAGTTTACCAACAATAAAGAACAAAGACAGAGAGACAGAGTTACCTCAACAGGGGATAGCTGATAGAGCTGAGATGCCAAGAACTTGGGCCCCATAGTTACTACCGTCAGAGGTTGTTCTGGGCTGCCAATGGTTACAGTTTGAAAATCCTCTTCTGAGCCTTCCGCTGAGGTCTTTCAAGAGAGAAAACACAACAGTTCTTCGATTAGAATCCCTTATCATTTCTCAACAAATTTTGTAACAATTTGATGAGTAAATATTCTATTAATTGAATCGATGAAACGTACAAGGAGTTATTCATTCAACAAATTATGTAACAATATGCCAGAAGCATGGTGTAGGACCCATAATTGATGAAGTGCAAAATCTTCATCATAATGGATACATGATGAAAATCTAAAATGTAAGTATCAAATTTGCACATTACAGAAACTTGCAAATTGATCGGTACCTTATCAATAACATATGATGGGTGGTGTGTAGTATCTGGCATGAACGCTGTTAGGAAAACACCAACTGAAATCTTGTTGGGGAACAAGTCCATGGCCAGGGCCAAACTCATGCCTCCAAGGCTGTGCCCCACAACTATTGGCCTTTCATTGAGTGAGGCCAAAAACCCCAATAAAGGTCTGGTGTATTCATGAAATGTACGAACATCTTGGATTGCCTCCATGTTGATGCCAGAGGCTGCAAGGTCGAGCACCGAGACCCTGTGACCAGCAGACTCCAGCTGGGGTTTGAGCTTGTACCAGCACCAAGCTCCATGGCACATACCATGTACTAGAACAAAATGCTTCTGGTTTTTGTTCTCTGCCATTGTTTTCTCTTTAAGCAAAATGTTGTTGCTCTGGTTCCTTTATATAGAGTTGGCAGGTCTGGCCTGGGGAGATTCACGGAACGATAATTTATCAATGAGGAAACGAAAAGCGGAGAAATATGGCGACTCAAGCAAGACATTCCAAGAAAGATATCGTATTTGGCCCCTGATCAAGACCAGGAAAGGTCCTTGGAGGCTGCCCGTGGTATAAGTTTTACCTGGTTTATACCGCCTATATTAATAAACTTAAATTTGTAAATGGCAAAAGTTGTTTTAGGCATTTGACAACCAATCAAATTTCCTCATAGCCGATTGAAAGTATAAAAGAATGCTAACTGCACAACAAAAGACTGTTGGTGATGTCAAATATAAGTATATTTATAGAGAGGTAAATTACTTTACGCATGCCCTCGTAAAAATGATAGTTGGTCATCTCAATATGTTGAATGTACGGTGGTAACTGATTTTATATTTAATGATATAAAAATGATGTCGTGAAAATTACGAAATCATTTTTAAAGAGTTGTTAAAGATCTTACCTAATCAATAAAATAAAAAAAAATTAAATATATTCACAAAAATAAAAGAATTGATGTGATTCGATTTTTTAATGATTTACGTCACCGGCGAAAGATTAGTAGAGAAAAATCAGAATTACAAAAACAGTTTCAAACTTAAAACCTTTATCCTATATATACCAAATCATTTTCTAATGACTATTCTTTAGCCCCACTGGATATACTAAATACGATAATCTTATTCAAATACAAGTAGAAAATGTTATACTCATTTACCTAGATTTAAAAACTATCTTAAAAAGATATATTAATTTATTAGAATTAAACTATCGTAATCACACTATAATACAAATCTATCCTAATAGATGATGATTGTTGACCCAATATGACTTTGAGGATTGTTTTGACCCAATATGACTTTGTGTGCCATGGTGAAAATTATCTTGAAGTATTACTATTTTTTTTGAGAAAATGCTTCAATTCATATTTTTTTTATATGTGTTATATAACGACTCTCATTATAGTTATTATTCTTATAATTATTTGTATATTTATTAGTTATAATCATCAAACATCAACTTAATTTTTCTAATATTCTCGGCTTGGATGCAAGCTGCTGGCAGTAGGCATGGATATTACTACTAAATACGTAGAAAATTACATTTTTAATAAATGAAGTTTCTATCAGTTTTGCAATTACATGAACAGAGTTGAATTACTGTCACAACCTAGTTAGCCGCCCACATTGATTGTGACAAATGGCAATACAAATAGCTAGGTGGCTAGTGGCATGCAGGGAAGCATCACTTTCCACGTATTCTTTAATATTCTTTATGGCAATACAAATATCGTTTCCTTTTTACAAAATAAAGAGGAAGCATCATATCATAGCTTGTTGATTCATTTAATAGTGTACTAATATTAAGCGTATTTATTTGCAATCTCCAGGAGATTGTCGCAAAGTTGTTTGGTCTTGGAGAACATTGCCATATGATCTGCACATTTGATCTCCACCACACCTTTAGGCGGATAGTTTTGAATCATCCAGCGTTGGATTTATGGGGTAATCGCTTTATCCTCATCACACACAACGAAAACCCTTGTCACAGATCTGTCGTAACGTGCGGGTTTAGGAATTCGACCGCTGTAACGTGCGGGTCCGAGAACCTGACCGCTAGACGTGGAGTGATTTGAGAGTCGCCACCAATCTTTTTTTTTGTTAGGTGTGATTGGCCACTTGATGAATTTATTCTATTCAACGATATCTTAAATTAATTTTAAGTTCGTCGAAAGAACGATAAGCTGGTCTACATGCTCTTATTTAAAATTGGGTTTGGAAGTACAGTTACGCATAGGAAAGGATTAACACCCCTATAACGTCCGTTCCTCGAACGGTATCTTTTAATCATGCGTTATCCTAGCCCATTGATTTGTTTTTATGTTCCCTTAATTATTATTTATTAAAATATTTTATTTAATTTTACGAATTTGACGCGCATGTGATGCAATTGTGTAATGCATGGCATAACATCGAGACAATGCCAAACAAACACCTTTTATTGAGGATATTTCTCGAATCCGCCCATCATGCTGATGGGATTCGAGATGTTCTCTCACCTAAAAAATTATCCGAGAAATTCACCTTCGCAAATTCGACAAATAAATCCTATCATCGGGGTTATCGTACGTTTTATTTTTAGAAAGAATATTTTCATGAATGCGAACCTATTACGAGCAAAAGCTTTTTTTATTAAAGATATTTCTTGAGCCCTCCCATCATACTGGTGAGACCTGAGAACATTCTTTCACCTAAGAAGTTTTTCGAGAGAAACTCGCCTTCGCAAGATCTTCGAAAAAATCCCTTCATCGAGACTTAACTCGTGGGCAAAAATACCTATATGCCATGGTATGCATGATGCCATAGAAATATATGTTATGCTTGTAAAATTAATTATTTTTTATTATTATTTTATTTTTTGAACAAATTAAATATAGCATCTATTTTTACATATTTTAATTTTTTATTTTTTAATTTATTATTTTTTAACTAATTTTTATGTAATAAAAATTTTTATTTATTTAAAATAAAAATTTCAGAATCTCAAAATCGAGGCCCTCCCATCGTACTGGTGGAGCTTTAATTCGGATTCCGAACCTAAAAAAAGTTAGCCCGAGATTGCGACTCCTTGCGTCTCGACCAATCATCCCATCATCGGTATTGAGTTTATTTTAATCCATTTTCATCATCTCTCTATTTTTATAAAACTATTTCTTTGAACAAGTTTATCATCCACAAATGAGAATTCTATTTATTTTATTTTATTTATTTATTATTTTTTATTGTTTATAATTCATTCCTATGTTACCTATATAAATTAACATAATCAAATATATTCATTCATTTTTTTTCTATTTTCCATTTTTGCATATATATTGTTAAACAGTTTATTTTCCTCTTTATCTTTCTTTTATATTTATGCTTCCTTTATATGTTTTCCTTTGTCATTTAAAATTTTTTTATATTATATCTTTTATTCTAATTAAGCTAATTAATTATTCTCCTATCTAAACATTGGACTAAGCACCACCACAAAACCAAATCAAAAGAGAAGCTAAGAATTTACCTTGACTAACAGGACCAGCAAAAGCCCACTAATCTGCTTCAACAAAAACAACTTCTCCTTCTTTAGAACTGTGCCGTTTAGAGGCCCTCCAAAAGCTGATTTTTTTTCTTTCTTTACTTCTCCCTAGCCGCCGGCATCCTTCTCTCTCTTCTTCTTCTTCTTTTTTTCTTTTTCTCTTCTCTCTCTTGGCTTCTTTTCCTTCCTTCTTTTTCTTTCTTTTTCTCCCTAACCGCAGGCCCCCTTTTTCTCTCTTTTTCCTCCTTTTCTTTCTTTTTTTCTTTTCTTTCTTGGCTTCCTCTTTCTCTTTTTCTTCTTTTTCTTTCTTTTTCTCTTCTCTCTCTTGGCTTCTCGCCCTTCTCTCTCTCTTCTTCTTCCTCCCTCTTTCTTTCTTTCTCTCTCGATTTCTTCTCCCTAGCCGCCAGCGCCCTTTCTCCCCCCACCGACCAAATCCGAGGCTCTATGACCCCTTTTTCCTGGTTTTCTCTCCTTTTGGCTTTTTTTGCTTTTTTTGTTGTGGTTTTTTTTTTTTTTGTTTGGTTTTTGATTGTGGCTAAGATAGTTGGTTGCTAGAACTTAGAACTTTTTTTTATTTTCTTTTTCGATTTGCAGGTTGCTATTGTTTGAAAGATATGAGATTTTTTTTTTAAACGCTTTCTGCTCCTTTTCAAAATCCTCCCCCTTTCTTTTTTGCAAGTTGTGAATATTTAAAAGTCATTTTTGGACAACCCGATAATGGGGTTCTGGCACCAAGGAGTTGGTAACTAGAACCCCCATCACTCAGGTGGTTGGGGGAAGGGATAGTTGGGCGTACGCCCAACCATTCCTTTTTTTTCTAATTATTTTATTTTATATTTTATTATTATTTATTTTTTTATTTTTTTAAATGGGTGTCTATAAGATCCATAACCTTCATTCGAGAAATTCTTTGCCTTTGACAAATCTTGTTGGAATAGTGATCCAGGCCTAACCAAAGTTTTTGCCAGTTCCAAGTCCTTCAAAAAAAAAAAACAATTACTGCATATCACATACAAATACATATCAAAAATGAAATATTTAACAATTATTTCATGGCTGACCATTTCAGATCAAAGTATTTTTATATTTTGTTGTCATAAATTGATGAAGGAGGAATAGGAGTAGGTTCACATAATTGAGTTTACCAACAAGAAAAAAGAATAAAAATAGACCGCGACTGATTTACCTCAACAGAGGATAACGGATAAAGCTGGGCTGCCAAGACCTTGGGGCCCATAGTTGTTATCATGAGAGGTTGTTCTGGGCTACCAATGGTTACAGTTTGAGAATCCTGCCAAGCCTCTTCTGAGCCTCCCTCTAAATGCTGTCAAGAGAGAAAACACAACACTTTTTCTATTAGAATCCCTTACCATTTCTCACTAAATTATGTAACAAATTGATGAGAAAATATTCTATTAATTGAATCGATGAAAAGTAGAAGGAGTTTTTCATTCGATTCCATTTATATATACTTAAACGGGGTTCAGATTCTTGGGGTAGGACCCATGATTGATGAAATGCAAAATCTTCATCATAGATGCATGATGAAAATGTAAAATGTAAGTATCAAATTTGCACTTCACAGAAAATAACAAATTGATCAGTACCTTATCCATTACATATGATGGTTGGTGTGTAGTATCTGGCATGAACGCTGTTAAGAAAACACCAACTAAAATCTTGTGGGGGAACAGGTCCATGGCCAGGGCCAAATTCATGCCTCCTAAGTTGTGGCCCACAACTATTGCCTGTTCATTAAGTGAGGCCAAAAACCCCAACAAAGGTCTGGTGTATTCATGAAATGTACGAACATCTTGAATTGCCTCCATGTTGATGCCAGAGGCTGCTAGGTCGAGCACAGTGACCCTGTGACCAGCAGACTCCAGTTGCGGCTTGAGCTTGTACCAGCACCAAGCTCCATGGCACATACCATGTACTAGAACAAAGTGCTTCTGGTTTTTGTTCCCTGTCATTATTTTTTTTTCCTTGAACCAAAATGTTGTTGCTCTGGTTCTTTTATATACAGTTGGTAGGCCTGGGCCGGGGGGAGATTCACAGAACGTTAATTTATCAATGTGGAAATGAAAGGCTGAAAAGTATGGTGGTTCCCGTAAGACATTCCAAGAAAGAAATCTTATTTTGCACCTGCTTATTGGTCCAAACTTGATATTTCTTGTTCAAGACCAGGAAAGGTGTTAGATATTTTCAAATAAAATATATTATTTCATATCAAAATAGAAGAAAAATTATGACTGTTGAAAATTAAATTAAAAAAAATTATGTTTATTAAAAATAAAAATAAATAAATAAATAAAATAAAAAAGAGAGTCACGTCTGTTGGAAAAGACCAACAAGAGTAACTCTTTGAAATAGACACAGATAGTATCTGTTGGGAACAAGCATCTAAGCTTATAAAGGAGGACCTTTTTTATCCAACAGAACGTACATCAGAAAATCAAAAACTTTTCTTTCTTTCTCAAATTTCTCAAGTTTTCTTCTATACTAGTTTCCTGCAGAAAATTATTATAGAAGTTTGTTAATCTTGTTATACTCCAGTAAGTGCTCAATGAATTAATTTCGTCAGTGCAAAACGTCGTCAATCACTGGGCTTCATTATATCTTCGAGGTTTATACGTCGGTAACTTTTTTGCACACTACAAGTAGGGGTAAATAAAACCTTAAGGACAGTGGCATTGATACACGCCTTGAAGCCAATTTCTAAGTTTTCCAGTTTGGTGTTCTAACAATCTTAAGGTTTTATTTCCATTCCAACAATGGCTGCTGCAAGTGGGACACTAAGAGAATTGGCTTCTGGCTTTGTAAAATTGGACCGGTTTGATGGTAGCAACTTTATGGTGGCGTTTGGTACTTTACAATATAATGTGATTACAAGTAATATGATTACAAGTAATATGATTGCAAGCAATGTGATTGTAGGGAAAATAACATTACAGTATTTGGTATATAAGCAAAATAATGATTAAAATGTAGGGAAGATAACATTGCAGCTTTTAGTTTACAAGTACTTTGCTGGGAATGTAATGTTAATTTTCAAAATTACCCCTATTTATTAAAATGTAAGTTTAATATACTTGTATTTTTTATTATTAATTTTTATATGATATCATCTCTTAAATATATTTTTAATGTCATATATTTTATTTTTATTTCTTATTATAATTTTATATTTTTTTAATATAATTTTTATATTATATATTTTATTTTAATTTCTTTTACCTATATTATATAAATTTTAATTTCTTATATTTTATTTTATTTTATTTTTTGATTTTTATATTATACATTTTATTTTAATGTTTTTTATTTTGATTATAACGTTACAAAATATTTTTAATAAAGTAATAAAGTTGAAGGGTAAAAGTGTCTTTAAGAATATTACAGACTACAATGTAATGTGATTGCATTGGTTTTGAATTGCAATCACATTACATCCCTTGGCTGTAATGTGATTGCATTGCAATCTTATATTGCAATGGTCTGTTGCAAAACAAACACTACAATGTAATTTAATTGGATACATTGTAAGGAATGTGTTATCACTTCCCTCATACTAAACGCTACCTATAAGATGGCGAAAGAAGATGCATTTCCTACTATCAACCTTGAAAGTTGTCTATGTTTTGACCACACCTAGACTAGAAGAAGAAGAAAATGAGTTTGTTGCTGCAACGAGAGAAAGGCAAAAATGGGAAATAATACTTGGATTTTGGTTGATCTTCCACCTGGTTCTAAACCAATAGGTTGTAAATGGATTTTCAAAAAGAAAATGAAAGTAGATGGAACCATAGACAAGTTCAAAGCAAGATTAGTAGCCAAAGGTTTTACGCAAAAGTAAGGGATTGACTACTTTGATACTTATGCTCCAGTAGCAAGAATTGCTACAATTAGACTTTTGATCTCCCCTGCATCAATTTATAAGTTGGTAATTCACCAAATGGATATCAAAACAGCATTTTTAAATAGTGAATTAAAAGAGAAAGTCTACATAGAACAACCAGAAGGGTTTGTTGTTTCAAGATAAGAGCATAAAGTTTGTAAACTTGTCAAATTATTGTATAGGCTTAAACAAGCACCAAAACAATAGCATAAAAAATTTGATGAAATTGTTTTAGCTAATGGCTACAACATAAATGAATCTGACAAGTGCGTATATAGCAAATTTCAAAATGGTGAAGGTGTTATAATTTGCTTATACGTGGATGATATGCTAATTTTTTGTACGGATTTGGAATAAGTTGAGGAGACAAAGAAGTTTTTGTCAAAAAAATTTTGCAATGAAAGATATGGGTGTAGCAGATGTCATTTAAAAAATTAAAATATTCCGAGATGAAAATAACATAACTTTATATCAATCGCACTACATTGAAAAAGTGCTTGAAAAGTTTAATCTTACTAATTGTATACCAGCATCTACACCCATGGATCCTCAAATTAAATTAGTACCTAATGTTGGTAGGGTTGTTGATCAATTACAATATACAAGAGTAATTGGTTGCTTGATGTATGCAATGACATGTACAAGGCCAGATATAGCATTTGTTGTTGGAAAGTTAAGTAGATATATAAGTAATCTAGGCATTTTGCATTGGCAAGCCATAAATCGAGTATTAAGATATTTAAAGAAAACAATTAATTATGGGTTTTGCTATAATGGATATCCATCAGTACTAGAAGGATATTCGGATGCTAGTTGGATTACAAGTTTAGAAGATCATGCTTCCACAAGTGGATGGATCTTCATGTTTGGTGGGGGTGTCATTTCTTAGGGGTCCAAGAAACAAAAATTGATTCTACCACGGCAGCTGAATTTATTGCATTGGCTGCTGTCACCAAGGAAGTTGAATGGCTAAGAAATTTACTCTATGGTGTGCCTTTATGGCCTAAACCAATTTCTCCAATTTCTATCTATTGTGATAGTGAAGCAACTCTAGCAAAAACATATAGTCAAGTGTATAATATAAAGTCTAGACATATTGGATTAAGACATAGCTATGTTCGACAATTAATTTCTGATGGAGTGATCACTAAAACTTTTGTGAGGTCTAGTGAAGGTCTAGTGAAAACTTGGCAGATCCTTTAACAAAAAATCTTGCTAGAGATCTTGTAAATAAGACCTCAAAAGGGATGAGGCTCAAGCTTATAAATTAAAAGTCAGCCATGGTGGAAACTTGACTCAACGCTTGGTATAACGTCAAGTTTGAGTTCAATGAGACAAAGTACATCATTTGTATGTGGCTGCTAGCACTATAATATAATATATTATATTTCATCCTAAGTGAAGTGTTAGATACTCGTAATGGTAAGGAAAGGTTGAGTTATATATCTTAATAGACCCATAACATGATTTGTTAGAATGCTTTAGTTACGGGGGCATTCATGGGATCTACCTTTATGAGTGTGAGAAGTGGCTGTTTCTAGGAGTTCAAGAGCTTGGCTCTAACAGCACTCATGAAAAGAGGATACAGACGCATGGCCATAAAAGCTTCGTCGAATACTGTGCATTCGTTGGTGTTGAAATCGTTGTGTGAGATGTGTTTGGTTAACCAAATAGAATAACTAGTTCAAAGTATAGTCTACCACGCAATTTCGGTTAACTTTAATATGTTTTTACTAAGTGAAGGTTCAATCAGAAGACACTTTCATTTATGCAATTGATTTTCAAGATTATTGAAAATTTGGATTAATTTGAAAATGGTGGGGGATTATTGGATATTTTCAAATAAGAGATATGATTTTATATCAAAATAGAAGAAAAATTGTGGCTGTTGGAAATTAAATTAAAAGAAAGGTTATGTCTGTTGAAAATAAAAATAAATAAATAAATAAAATAAAAAAGAGAGTCACGTTTGTTGGAAAAAACCAATAGGAGCAACTCTTTGAAACAGACACAAATAGTGTCTGTTGGGAACAGACATCTAAGCCTATAAAAGAGGACCTTATTTATCCAACAGAACGTACATCAGAAAACCAAAAACTTTCCTTCCTTTTTTAAATTTCTCAAGTTTTCCTCTATACTAGTTTTCTGCAGAAAATTATTATAGAAGTTTGATAATCTTGTTATACTCTTGTGAGTGTTCAGTGCAAAACGCCGTCAATCACTGAGATTCATTGTATCTTCGAGATTTATACACCGATAACTCTTTTGCACACTATAAGTGGGGGTGAATAAATCTTAAAGACGGTGGCATTGATACATGCCTTGAAGCCAATTTCTAAGTTTTCCAGTTTGGTGTTCTAACAAAAGGTTCTTGGAGGCTGCCCAAGGTTTGAGTTTTCACCTTACTCGATAAACTTAGATTTGTCAACGGGAAAATTTGCTATTAGGCATATGTGATTATGACAACCAATCAAATTTCCTTGGTGCTGATGCGAGGTTTCGTGAAAGTGCAAAAGAATGGTAACAGTACCATAACGCAAGATTGCAGTATCAGCATTTGTTGTGAAGGTTATCCTTTTTGCTAAGCAATTGGAGTTTTCTTAGTCTTACCAATATAAATTGAAAACAATACCTTACAAAGGCCAGATTCAGATTTACATTATCTCCGAAGCATCCATTGTATTTAAATTTATCACAATTTATTAATTTAACTAGTTCAATATTCGCCCATTGATGGAGCTGTGCTGAAACAAGCTTAGAACCCATCTTGGTTTCATTCCGTATCAACTTAAAACTCATAAACTAAAAGCTTATACGAAAACAATCAGTTTCCTTGAGCATATTTATTTGCTATTTCCAAGAGACAATCACAAACTTCTTGCGTCTTGGAGAACATTGGCATATGATCTGCGCTCTTAATCTCCAACACATCTTTAGGCGGATTGTTTTGAATCGTCCAGCGTTGGAATTCCTCAACCATTACGTTATCCTCGTTGCAAACAACATAAACTCGTGTTACGGTTCCAAACCCTTCATCCGAAAAATTCTTTGCCTTGGACAGGTCTTCCGTAAACAATGATCCCGGCCTGATCAATGCCTTTGCAAGTTCCAAGTCCTTCAAAAGAGCATAGACATGACACGATTTGTGACATACGTAAATCTATGTCAATTCAAATAGAGTGGGAAAAACCAAACAGAAATAAATATTCTGATATTTTCATGAGATCTGCTGCGAGACTAGTTACTATAAATAGTTTTAAGTTTTTCTCAAAAAGAAAAAAAAGTTTTAAACGAGTGGAATCAAGTTTATCAGAAAAGGGACAAGAAAGAGAGAGCCGAACCTCAACGGGGGATAGATGATAGAGCTTGGATGATAAGAATTTGGGGCCCATAAAAGTTATCGTGAAAGGAATTTGGGGGCTGCCAATGTTAACAAGCTGAGCATCCTGCAATAGTTCTTCCGTGACACCTCCCAAATACTTTACCCAGAGAAAAGAGAAGAGTTCTTATCAGAATTAGCACTAACGATCAATTGAAATGAAAGTTGTATAGGAAACTAGTGATTAGGTAGCATTCAAATGAAAGTGTGGATACTTAAGCAGCTAGCCTCTGGCAATTTGGAATATGGTATTTGTGTCAATTTGAACTATAATTTTAGAGGCCAGTTGGGGCTTCTTTTTTTTTTTTTTTTCTCCTCCAATATTTTCCATTAATAATATGAAGGCAACAAGGTAGTAAATTCATATCAAATTTAGTACCTTTTCTAAAACATATGATGGCTGGTGTAGGGTATCTGGCATGAAAGCTGTCAAGAAAACACCAACTGAAATCTTGTTTGGGAACTCATCCATGGCCAGGGCTAAATTCATGCCTCCTAGACTGTGCCCCACGACAATGACCTTTTCATCAGGAGGAAGAGAGGCCAAAATCTCTAACAGCGGTTTGGTGTACTCGTGAAATGTTTGAACATTTTGGATTGCCTTCATGTTGATGCCTGATGCTATGAGGTCAAGCACCGTGACCCTGTGACCGGTAGATTCCAACAGGGATTTGAGCTTATACCAGCACCAAGCCCCATGGCATAGCCCATGTACAAGAATAAAATGCTTCTGGTTCTTGTTCTCTGCCATTATTTTGTTGGGGGCAATATTGTTGCTCTGATTCCTTTACATGAAGTTAGTCTGGCCCGCTGTACAATGACAAATTGTGAGTGTCACTGAAAGCTGAGAAGTATGGTGTTCTAAGCAAGAAATTTCATGAAGGAAATCTTATGCAGCTACTGATTATTGTTCCCAAACTGGCCCGGTTTCTTGTTCAAAGCTTGGAAAGATCCTTGGGAGGAGGCTGCCAAACATTTGACTGTTTACTCAGTGACGGGCATTTGTAGATAGATGACAAATTTGACTTTCAATTCCTTTCAAGCTGAATACCAAGAAATGATACTTCCTTGGACTGTTGTTAATTCCTCATGGCCAAGGATTTGATTAAGACAAAAAGCCACCGCCAACACAAGATAGCAATACCAGAAGATTGTTGTTGCAAAGGTTCTCTTTTGCTAAGCTATTAAGATGTCCTTATCCCAAATGGAACAGACAATTTATTACCTAATACAAAGAGTAAGGTTCCCAAGGCACCTTACTTTACTGACATTTGTAAACCAATTAAGGCCCCTCAGGCCTTATTTAATTTTAATCCATTAAAGGAAAGAAAAAATGGAAAAAAAAAGAAACTAAAATGATCTATATGTATTCTTATTAAATAAAAAATAAGTGTGGCATAAAAATATACAATTAATTAAATAAAACAAATATATGATTAAATAACATCTTTAAAAATTTTAATTACTATATAATTGAAAAAATTGTATATGAATTATTAAATATAAGTGATAATCAATTAACTATTAATTTCATGTTAATGAAAAATAAAAATATATAATTAATGGTTTTTTTATAATTGAGGGAAAAGATATTCGAATCTTGCTTTTAAGGCAGAAGGTTCATGTACCAAGCAATGAGCCAAATACTCGAGTGCTAATTAATATTATTCAATTACAATGTAAACATTAAAATTGATTTTAATTTTTTTATTTTTTAAAGAAAATTAATTATTTTATTTTTATAGTAATGTAATATGTTTATATGTTCGTTTAAATAGATTAAAAAATAATTTATTGACCGCCTTGAAAGACAGGAAGAGTGTTAGTATCTATAAATCTCTTGTTGACAAAGTTAAGAGTAGATTGAGTGGATGGAAAGCATCATCCTTATCCTTGCAAGCCATTTAACTCTCGTCAAATCAGTGCTTTCAAGTATTCCATTATACACAACGCAAACAATTTTGATCCCTTTAGAAATTTGTAAAAAAATTGAGTGTTTGTGTAGAAACTTTATGTGGCATGGTGAAAGTCATATCAAGAAGGTAAACCTGCTGAGGTGGAATACACTCTATAAGCCTAAGTCACAAGGAGGGGGTGGGTATTCGAAGATTATCTTTGATGAATGACGCTTTTATTCTAAAATTATGTTGGGGACTATTTTCTAAAGTTGATACATTTTGGGTAAGGGTTCTTGTGAACAAATATAATTTCAACATAGCAAGTTATCTAAATGATCTTATGCGTTGTGGGTGTTCATATTTGTGGAGATCAATGAGCAGATTATGGGGTGAATTCATCGAACATGTGAGATGGTCAATTGGGGACGACGCTCTTGTTAATTTTTAGATCGATATTTGGGTAAGTGATGTGCCATTGATTAATTTTGTAGCAGATATGGGTTTTATGATAAATCCAAGTGCATGGGTAAGAGATTATATCACCCCTAATGGAGAATGGGATAAGGAGAGGATAGCAACTATCTTACTAGCTGAAGTGGTGAATCAAATCCTTTACATTATTCCTTCCAGTTTATCTGCCTCATTAGATATGCCTTATTGGGCTCTATCTTCTTCTGGATATTTACTATTTCCTCAACATATGAGCAATTAGAGAGTCCTACTGATTCTAGTCGAGTAGAGAATAAAAAAATGTGTAACTTGGCTTGGGGTTGGAAAGGTTCCCAAAGAATATGTTTTTTCCTCTTTGTTTGTCTGCATAACCGCATCTTGACAAATGTAGAAAAAATAAGACGTAGGCTTTCGTCAGATGCTTCATGTCCTCATTGTCATGGTATTGAGGAATCATGTCTCCACTTGCTTAGAGATTGCCTTGTAGCAAAGGCTTTTTGGAGGCGTATATTGCCTCAAATTGGTATTAACTAGTTTTTCCAAGCATCCTTGATTGATTGGTTGTCTAGAAACCTTTGTCTTAATTATCTCTATACCTTTGATGTCCCCTAGAACATTGTTTTTATATGGTTTGCTGGTATATTTGGAAATGGAGAAACTTGTTTATATTTAAAGGTCGCGAACTCTCCATTGAAGGCCAATTGAGTATAATCAAAAACATGGCCGTGGCAATGGACAACCCTTCCCTTCCAAAGTGGGGGTTTGAGTCGACAAGAGGGAATCCTAGTGAGATGGACACCACCACCAGAAGAATGGATGGTAGTGAATTCAGATGGGACGTACATGAGTGGAGTTGGGATTGCTTCTGCTGGAGGAGTTCTGAGAGACCCACATGGTACATGGCTAGTGGGATATGCACGCAAGTTAGGTATAGGTTTGACCTATCGTGCGGAGTTGTGGGGGGTTTACAAAGGTCTCCATCTGGCTTGGGAGTGAGGCTTCCACAAAGTTAAATTACATATTGATAATAAGGCAGCGGTTTAGGTTCTTAGCTATTCTTCTGTTCATCCTTGCTCTAATCTAGATGTAATTAGAGCAATTAATGGCTTGTTAAGTAGGCATTGGGAGATTAGTATAAGTCACATCTATAGGGAAGGAAAAAAATTGCTGATTTTAGGACTAATCTAGGATTTGAATTAAGTTCTGATATTATTTTGTATGACTTTCCATGAGAAGAGATGTCTTCCCTACTTACTCTTGAATGATATGATAGGAGTTTATATTCCGTGTTTGATTAATCAATAAATTTTATTTTCAAAAAAAAATTATTTCATACTATTTATTTTGATATTGTCAAAAAAGAAAGAAATGAAATTGGAGAAATGTGTAACATAAAAATAGTATACTTAATTGATTATTATTTCATATTATTTAAAAATAATACTCCAACCCCAAGTGACTACAGAAAACAACATTCACTCCACATAAAAAATAACCCCATCACAGCTCCATGACAGCAGTGATATTCATTAATAAATCCTACTTCAGGACCCCCTTCAAAAAATACACATCACTCCTATGTTTGTGCTATTATCTGACAAACAGTCACAAAATTCCTGTGGCTTTGAGAACATTGCCAATATGATCTGCATCCTTAATCTCAATCACATCGTTAATCTCAAAGTTTTCAATCATCCAGCGTTGGGTTTTCTCTTTTATCACTTTGTCTTCGTTGCAAACAACATAGACTCGGGGAACACATCCGTACCCCTCGTCAGAGAACTTGTCTGCCTTTGACAAATCGCTTACAAACAATGATCCTGGTCTGACCAGAGCCTTGGCTAATACCAGGTCCTTCAAACCAATAAACGAAGACCAAAGACATTACAAATTAAAATGAGAAAGAGAAACTAGGTGGAAATTAATCAAGATAATTGCCAGTTAATTTACATGCAAACTCCCTTGATCAAACTGTTTGTACCTTGAAATTCTAAGATAAAAAAAAAATGAAGAGAGATACCTCGACAGGGGATAGCTGATGGAGATTAGATGCCAAGAACTTAGGGCCCCAGGCCCAAAGTGTAATCGTGAAAGGATTTTCAGGGCTGTCAATGGTTGCAAACTGATTGTCCAGCAGCATGTCTTGTGGGAATTCTGCTAAAGACTTGCACAGACAACAGAAGAGTTTAGTATTAATTGGTACTACAAAGGTTTATGTATATTCAATATATCAAAGTTAATTTAGTAGTAATTAGAACCTTGTCTATAACATATGAAGGCTGGTGCGTGGTATCTGGCATGACAGCTGTCAAGAAAACACCAACTGAAATCTTGTGTGGGAACTCGTCCATGGCCAGGGCCAAATTCACAGCTCCAAGGCTTTGAACCCCAACAATGACTTTTTCTATGGGAGGATTAGAGGCCAGTAATTCTAACAATGGTTTCGTGTATTTATGAAATGTACCAACATCTTGGATTGCCTCCATGTTGATGCCAGATGCTGCCAGCTCTACCGTTGTGACCCTGTGACCGGCGGATTCCACTAGCGGTTTGAGCTTGTACCAGAACCACGCTCCATGGCCCAGCCCATGAACCAGAACAAAATGCTTAGCACGCCAGCTAATTTTTTTCTGTTTTCCGTATCCATTGTATCCGAGAAAGGTCCACTGCATTAAAAGGTAATTGAAGCTTTTGTGGTTGGGTCCCAATCAAAGACGGATTTAAAATTTTTTTTAGTAATGTCATAATTAAAATAATAATAATTAAAAAATAAATACATTAACATTCATAAACTAAAAGTTTTAACATTAAATAAAAAAAAATGTAAATTTAATACATTCATTTAATGCTTCAAGATAAAAATATCTAAAAAAATTATAATTATCTCAACGATTTTTCATATTTTGAAAACACTGCATGATATTATCAATAGAAATATTATCAAATACATCTTTTTCAATATATGCCATCAAGCAATCATTTATCTACTCATCACTCATTCGATTGCGTAACTTGTACTTTATAAATTTTATTATTGAAAAAACTCTTTCAATTGACACTATTGCAACTAGTAAGATGAATGCAAGTTTTACTAATAAATAAATTAAAGAATACAGAGTATTTCTATTTGAGAGGGTAAAAAAAACAACTAAAGATCAAGAGGAGGAAAGTCATTGCACGTTCCAAGTGTAGGGTTTGAATTTTTGAAGAGAAAGAAGTATATGTTTTGATTTTTTTAATAAAATTTTAAATAATAAAAAAAATTATTTTTTCATATAATTTTTAAATATTAATATATAAATAATATTTTGATAAATCTATTTTTTGATAATATTTAAATATTATTTTTTAAAAAAATATTTAAATATTATTAATATATAAAGCTTTTAATAAAATCTACCTTATGATCTCACTTTCTACAAAATTATAAAAAAATTAATAAGTTCATTAATATTATTAAATATATAAAACTTTTAAAAAATAATATAATAAATAAATATTTTTTAATTGAGCGATGTCGATGTGATAGCATACTCATGTACATGGGTCCGCCCATGGTCCCAATGCATTAGAAACCCATCCTTTATGAGAACAATTATTGTACAAAGCAAGCTGTCTGTCTAAATTAAGAAAGATTCTTGGTTAAAACCAAAACAAATTAATAGTGACAAATTTAAATATCCACGAAATAGTCTAATAATTTTAACAAAATTATGTCATTGTAAATAATGAATCCAAGAACATAACTCTCTCAACACCTTGTATGCACGAAAATTATTGGACATTTTCAAATAAAAAATGTCAAAATAAAAAGAAAAATTATAATGGTTGGAAATTAAAAATTAAAAAAAAATTATATCTGCTGAAAATAAAAAAAATTACATCCGTTAAAAAAGATCAATAGAAACAATTATTTGAAACAGATACAAATAATGTTTGTTTGGGAATAGTCATCAAAATCTATAAAAGAGGACCTTCTTTACCACAAGAACATATCAAAAAAAAAAAAAAAAAATTTTTCCTTTCTCAAACATTCTTTAAGTTTTCTTATACATTATTTTTTATAAAAAAATATTATAAAAATTTGATAATCTTGTTATACTTCAGTAAATACTCAGTAAATTGATTTCGTCAATGCAAAACGTCGTCAATCATTGAATTTTATTATATTTTTTAGATTTATACGTTAATAATTTTTTTTACACACTATAATAGGGACAAATAAAATCTTAAAAACAATAATATTAATACACACTTTAAAGTTAATTTTTAAATTTTTAAATTTGGTGTTCTAACAATAATATTGACATCAATGTTTAGCAATCAATCATTTTATAAAAGGATAGAAATTATATTTTTTTTCCCTATATGTATACCTACTTCAAAATGAAACTTTTTCCATTTTTGGCGGTTTGAAATAGATATGGCAGATAGGCTACTCCACGTGAGTGTAACGAGTGGTGGCAATGCACCCGATTTGACAACCCCTGTGGCTACACGACAGAGAAAATGTAGACCCCCAGTCAGTTTGCCTTAAAAAGCTGAATGTATTATTGTTGGTTTTGTACTAGTAAAAATATCAATGGTGATTTTGATATCCTATTTAAAGTACAAAGTACACCATGTGACATGTCGCATGAATTGCCACATCAGCTAGGATGAAAGCAAAAGCGAAAACGGAAGGGAAAACATCAAATGTATAAAACATATTTTTCTAGGTAGAATTGTTTTAAAAGCTAATAAAGAAAAACAGTGTTTAGGTTATAATATAATGAAAATAAGAAAATCAAAGTTAATGGATTTCAAAACAAAAGATCAAAATGAGAACATTGAATAAAGAGATGAAAAGAAATGTAAATTGATTTATATAAACTTGAATGTTTATATATGACTCGCACTTTCTCCTTACATATATCATATCAATGATTTTTTTTTTTTTGCCCTGATAATTTTTATTATAAACTGTTTAACGTAAGCGTTTACATATAGTGGGTCATTTTCTAATTAGATCGAACGAATTAGTAAATCTTGTATCCAAACATGGCAGTTCAAGAGAATTGTTTTCATTCCAAAAACCAAGGATTATTTCATATTATTCAAATATAATACTCCAAAACCAAGTGACTAATGAAGCCATCCTAGCAACAACATCCACTCCGCAAATAAAAATCAACAGATCTTGTTGATAACATATCACTCGTATTTTTGTGCTATCTCTGACAGACAGTCACAAAGTTCCTGTGGCTTTGAGAACATCGCCATATGATCTGCATCCTTAATCTCCATCACATCGTTAACCTCAAAGTTTTCGATCATCCAGCGTTGGAATTTCTCTGGTATCCCTTTGTCTTCGTTGCAAACAACATAGACTCGGGGAACACATCCGTACCTCTCGTTAGAGAACTTGTCTGCCTTTGACAAATCGCTTACAAACAACGATCCTGGCCTGATCAGAGCCCTTGCCAGCTCCAGGTCCTTCCGAAAGCATACAATGATTTTTTAAAAAATTTAATATAATGAGATGAAAAAAAAAGTAATGACATAAAACAGGCAGAGCAAAAAGGTTGGAAACAGATACCTCAACAGGGGATAGTTGATAGAGTTTGTATGTTAGGAACTTGGGCCCGAAAAACATCGACATCAAAGATTGTTCTGGTCTTCCATATGGAGCAAATTCCGTGTCAAACCAAGCTTCCGCTGGGGTCCTCTTCCAGTACTTTGCAGAAAAAAGAAGACAAATTGAAAGTTGTCTTAAGAATCTCTTTGTCTTTGTACAAATGCAACTTTTTTTTTTTTTGAAAGGTGCACGAATGCGACTTTTAACTTAATAATTGGTAAGATCGTATTTCACTTTTTCATGTGGTGGAGCAGACTAAACACCAGCCATTGGAATCAAATCTCCAAGTGGTTTTGGTGGTTTGAGTCTCCATTATTCAGAAACACTGCAACAATTTAATAAGGTAGCTAATTAACACCACCCCTGCAGCCCTGCAGCCAGGCGGAGGGAGGGGGCTAGTAGGGGCACCTGCCGCCCTAAAATTTTAAAAATTTATAAATTTTTTCTTATTTTGTTTTAAATATTTTTAATTTTTCTTTTAATTTTCTAAAATTTTTATAATTTTATTCTCTCAAATATTAAATTTCTTATTTTTATCTTCTCAAATTTGAAATCCTCACTCCGTCCGTGCCTGCAGTTATATGCCAATCTCCACAGGTTGTAGAAATTCAAAGAAATTTAATGTGCGACTAGTGCTTATGCTGAAAGGGGCTGGTAAGGGAACGATCTCAACAAAAACGACGAGGAGTTTATCAAAAAAAATGCCAGGAACTCTATGAGTTTGTAAGGGTTAAAAAGGGGAGAAAGAGGCCGTACCTGTTCCAAAACAAATGATGGCTGATGTGCTGTATCAGGCATGAAAGCAGTCAAGAAAACACCAGCTGAAATCTTCTCCGGGAACTTGTCCATGGCCAGGGCCAGATTCAGGCCTCCCAAGCTATGCCCAACAAGAATAACCTTTTCACCAGGAGGCAAAGAGGCCAAAATCTCCAACAACGGTTTTGTATATTCGTTCATCGTGTGAACACTCTGGATTGCGTTCATGTTGATGCCTGAGGCCGCCAGGTCGATGGCCGTGACCCGGTGACCAGCTGACTCGAGCCGTGGTTTGAGCTTGTACCAACACCAGGCTCCATGACATGCTCCATGCACTAGAATAAAATGCTTTTGCTTTCTGAACTCCGTCATTGTCTTCTATGTTCTGGTAAATAAATGCTCTTCTTCGCCAATGTATAGAGCTTTTAGCCTGTTGGGTCTAGATATTGGGCAGCCCTCTTAATTACCAAAAAAATTACTGATCATTATCAAAAAAAAAGTCAAAGTCAAAGAAAATTTGACCGACACGAGAAAACCCAAAACGAAATTAAGAGTGCCCATCGCTATCCCAGTTTGGGTAAAATCAAAACGTTGTTTAATTTGTATAATGTAAAATTATCGTGCATTATTTTCCCTTTTTAATAAAAAATTGAGTAATGATTGAATTGACTACAAAAATGTTAGTGGGGTTCTCAGGTGACAATATTTTATCTCATTTACTGTAATTGAAAAAAAAAAAGACTGGCTTGCACGGTACTAAGAAGAAAAAGAATTAGATTCATGTTTCTGGTCATAAAATTATCATCTTAGTTTAAATTTTTTATTAAATGCAATGAAAAGAGTATATTATCAATTTGTTTATATATACAACTTAATTACTTAATAACTTTTTATTATGTAGAAATAAAAGTGAATATGATTCGATTTGGTAATTTTGAAGGTAAAACTGTGAACTATTCATATTTATTTAATTATAAAAATTTTAAATTATGGATTTATGAATGTTTTTATAAGATCGAGATCTTAAATCAATTTTAAAAATGTAAAAATCTGAGACGGTTCAAAAATTTAAATCATAAATATTTATTAAATCACGAGACTATTTTAAAATGGAACCAAATAAACCGATCTAAAGTGGTCATAAGTAACCTTGAACCGTTACTCACTGCCGCAAGCCAAACTAATTACCAATTTTTTACTGCTTTGAACGTCACAATTATTGCACGTTTAATAGAAAGGAAACGTAGCGGTGGCTAGTGATGCGTTGTCTCTGTCTGATAATATAATTTTTAATTTGCCACGTTGATTTGCCTTCAAATGTTGCAAGTCGTTACAGCCTGGCATGCCTTGCAATTTTTATCACCAACACTATTTTCTTATTTCTTTTCTATAGAATAATGCCGGCTTTAATTTCCGCTTTTAAAAATCATAAAAAATTAAATGAACAGGGATACTAATTAATTAATTAGTTTATAATTTAAACACATAATCAATTTTTAATTATTTAAATACAAATAATCTGTGTCAATTTTTTAAATTTAATTGAGGCAATTGTCTGTCTAACTTTTAGAAGAGAAGTAGGCAAATCTGATATCAAGTGAATAGAGGAATCTTAAGTGACTTACAAGTGATGGCACTGTACATTTTATCAAATTAGCTTTTGTTTAAAAAAAATAATGATCTCGTGACACAATGATGAGGAGAGGTGACTTACAAGAGATTCAAAATGATTATGAGACTAATAAATCTGTTTATCATAAAAAAAGTTTAAGGGCGTTTATTTACTCATAGTTTAAGGCATAAAGAAAGTTATTGAAGTTCTTCGTCCAAGTATTTTAGCCTGTTTTCTGCTATAAATTAAGAGTTTTTCCTGCATAAGATTCTGCATTTTGAGATCTTTCTTTCAGTTCAACCCACAGCCCTGCGGGAACACGAGCTTCATATATTAATATTGGTCAAACAATTTTCTTTACTTGATTTATTTATACAAGATATAAGATTGCAAACGCTGGCGTTTCATTATATAGTACTAAAAATTATAGGCTTTCATTTATTGAAGATCGTCTGCAAAGCTGGCTTTTGACTCATCATATCTGTGCAAATCCAACTAAAATATTACTATGGTTTAAGCTTAATTATCAAAAGAGCAGCAACTTTAATTGTATTCTTCTGCAATTTCCTGGAAACATAGGCAGAGCTCCTTGGGCTTTGAGAGTATCGGCATATGGTCAGCTACTTCGATCAGCTTCACATCTTTAGTCGGGCTGTTCTCGATGAACCATCTTTGGAAATCGTCATTAAACAGCTTATCTTCTTTGCACAAAATGAAAACCCGATTAGCAGACCCGAAAGTCTCCTCTGTGAGCAGAGATTCTTTTGCCAAATCCCGAACGAACAACCCACTTGGTCTCAGCAATGTTCTAGCTAATTCCAATTCCTGCAATATCAGACTGCTTACAACCCATTTAGGTTGGCTTTAACCATAAACTTATATCTAAAAGGAATGACTCTAATTAAGTTAAAAGCAAGTTTCAACTTGACTCGATCTGACTTGCACCTTTGCCTAGCTTAAATTTTTTTGAAAAGCAATTTTATTGGCCTCTACAACCAAGATACCATTCCAAGTCTCTTCCAATTAGGGAGAGACTTTCCATGGAATCACAACTTGGTTTGGGCAGTGGAGATGTGTACAATTACAAAAAGGATAACCGCTCACAAGCCTACTGGTGTTTGGAGACCAAAATCATCTATCCTGTCAAGAGAAAAACATTCAACTCATTGCCTCATTGACCACAAAACAAGAGGCAAAACAAGGTTCGCCTCTGTTAGCTTTATTTTGGCCTCTAATAGTCAATGTTTAGCATTGAACTTCCTCCTCTGTTATTTAGTAATTATGAATAACGTCACGAAACTTGCCTCTTTGGGGCAACGTTGAAATAGCTTAGCTGCGAGGAAGTTTGGCCCGAATGAGGCAGAAGTCGGTGGGTTAATTTTCTACACCGTCATCAAAGGAGAACTGGAAATCCATCAAGGATTCCTTTGGGGTCGTTTTGAAGTACTGTTTTCCATAATCAACAAAGAATATTAAGCAACTTGTCGCTTACTGTTTCAGGAGAAACATCGGAAAATCGACCAAAAAAATCAGGCTATACATATATATAATACCTGCTCTACTAAAGTTGCTGGTGGAGAAATATAATTTGGCATGTAGGCCGTGACATAGACTGCCACCGAGATTTTCTTCGGGAACTTTTCCATGGCTAAAGAAATGGCCATTCCACCATACCTATGACCCACTAAAATCACCTTCTCTTCTTGAGGCAGAGAGGCCATGAAGTCCATCAATGGTTGCACATAGTCCAAAATTTTCAGTGAATAATTTTTCTAAGGATTTATATTAGTATATAAAATATAAAATTGAGTAAAATGTAGGTTAGGTGATACTTATAAGATCTAAAATCTTATGGCAAAATCTGATTAACTCAAGTATATATTTAATGAATGCCCATGAGATTTATTTAAAATTAAGTCACATTGCTTACCAAATTTTGATACTTCAAAAAATTGAAAATTTAAAAAATTTCCGAGCATATATTATTATATTATGAATACTCGACCATTTAACTTATTAATTGGTACATAATTTCATTATTTAAAAGAATAGGATTAAAATTTTCCTTCTTTCAATTCTAAAAGAAAATATAAATATTATATCATAAATTGAGAATTATCTAAAGCCATAACAGGATTTCCCTCATTCAACACCTTTGTTTTTCCCTTATTGATTTCAATACGATATCATTATTACAATTCATGCCAACCCAACAATTTCAATTATATTTCTCAGCAATTTCTTGGAGACTTTGGCAGAGCTCCTTGGGCTTGGAGAACATAGGCATATGGTCAGCACCAGCTATAACCTTGACATCATCTGTTGGGCTATGCTCAATGTACCATTTCTGCAAACTTTCCTTTATCAGCAAATCTTCATTGCAAACTATGTAAACGCGATTAACCGATCCAAATTTCTCTTTTGTCAGCAGAGATTCCTTGGATAAATCGTTCATGAACCACTTCCCAGGTCGCAGCACCGTTTTAGCCAATTCTAAATCCTGTATGCAATGCAACATCATCAGCACAACAGATTCAATATGCTTTTTGAACAAAAGAATTCGTAAACTAATCATTAAAACAAATGCTCATGTGCACGTTGAAAACGTTTAGGTTGATCTTAGTAAGTATTCTTAACTAGTTATATAGATGGAAACTGATTTTGTTGAAATACTGACCGCTTTAGGGGAGAGTTGGTAAACCTTTGCCACCATGTAGTTTGGGCCAAAGAGGGCACCTGTTGGAGGATGATTTGGCCCCTCATCGAACGATAACTGGAAATCCATAATGGACTCTGCCATGACACTTTTGAAGAACTGGCTTCCAAATAATCAATTAAGTAAATTAGTACTTGCGTACTATGGGAAACATGCTAGCCTTTTGAACATATCAAGCAATATTTCAGGCTACAATGGAACATGACATGCTACAAAAAGAGACAGGTATTTGTATTGAATTTAACGAAAAAAATTAAAGAAAGAAACAAAAGTCTCATAATTGATCACTCACCAAAGGGTTATGATTTGGTACTCCTTGAAACATAAGAAGGAACATGCATTATTTAGTTATTAATCAATAATTGTGCCTTACTCTCACTGGATCATCTATTATGTTCTTAATCACTTGAACGTGGTAGGGTAAAATTTGTAGTCATCATCTACCAATAAAGACAAAGACCAAGAGAAAAGAGTTTATATATATAATTACCTCTTGTACTCCAGTTCCGGGAGGAGAATCATGGTTGGGCATAAAGGCTGTGAGATAAACTGCGGCTAAGATTTTGTTTGGGTAGCTCTCCATGGCTAAAGACATGCTTATGCCACCGAAACTATGACCCACCAAAATCACCTTCTCTTCTTGAGGCAAAGAGGCCATGAATTCCATCAAAGGCTGAGCATAGTCAGACATGGAAGTGAGCTCACTAATCTTCCTGGGGTTGATGCCGCTGGCACCAAGATCCAGTGCAGTGACACGGTGACCAGCCGATTTGAGCAGTGAGACAAGCTTGTACCAGCACCAAGCTCCATGGCACATACCATGAACTAGAACAAAGTGCTTCATTTTCTTTTCTTTTTGCTTTTATCTCACAAATGATTTTTTGCTTGATTTGAAGGGGATTTTGTAGAGGGTTCGCTCAAGTGGTTAAGGTCAAGGGTAGACCATTCGATGCGTGACGATTGGCTTAATTGGTGACGGCTCATATCTCTATGCCTTACGTAACGCATCGATCATGGCAATGTAACGTTTTGAATCTTCCCTCGTGGAAATGGGTCACCCATGGCCCAACTCGTCATTTCATGCGTTCTTGTCTTGTGTACTTCTCTTTCCATCAGCAAATTGTTCTTTTTTAAAACTTCACACTTTTAATTGCAAAATTTTGTAGCTCTTAATTCAAAACAGAAATTTATTACCTTCATTTAATGTCCCATTTATTTTTTTGACAATTTTACCTTACATATTCAGTAAGAATTTATGATTTAAGATTTAAAATTTAAAAATTAAAATTTTTAATTGATAATATCACTTAAAGTAAAACTATAAAAATATATATATTATTGAGCAAAAAGTTTGGAATTCAGCAGTCGAAGATAAAGAGGTCTATGCATATCTGTACTACATTCACACGGATGCAAATGTCTTGGTCTCGTTCTATTACAAGTATCTGCCGTATGGTGATGTTCGGTAGGAAAATTACTTATCTGTGATGTCACAATCGCAAAATTTTTCAAGCACAAAAACAGTAACTGAATTGATTATTTACCTCCTAAATCTCTATGTGTAGGACTTGAATTCTAATGAAGATTAATTATAGAACTGTCAATTCTTCTCAAGTTCTTCAGGATCTGAGAGAATGACTCCATTTAATCAACTTCACTTCTTGGTTTGGGCAATTCTAGGATCTCAACGGACTTTGATTCCTGAACTAGAACATAGTGCTTCATAGTTTCCTTCCTCTCAATACTCTTCTCGGTTTTTTGCTTGATTCTTTGTTCGCTCTCATGCAAGTGCAAGGGGCTTTATCCAGATGGGCTCACGCCTCAATCCGTTAATATCAAGGGTGAAAAATCTTTGCAATATAATGCGTGACATGTGGGCTGGGAATGGTCCAGCCCCTGCAAAAATTATCGATCTGGAAAAGGTGCCATTGTCTCTTTAGGTTCTTTTTGCTCATTCTTGGTTAGCTCTTAGGTGTGATTGGCTAAACTATCTAATAACTTAGCTGAGAAATTGTCAGCAGAACGTGTCCTGCCTTTTCTGACTTGAAAATGGGGCTCCATCCATATATAATTTCTAGTCATCTGCTTCATTTTTCAGATCAACCTTTGTCTCTGTCTTTTGGGTTGCAAATTGGCAATTGCAATGTCATTTTCGTGATTGGGACTGCATACTCGTAGTCTTACATTCCCAACCTCACTTGTGGTCAGTATCAATTTTTAAAAATTAAAAAAAAAAAAAACCCTGTAAGACAAAACATTAGTGATAAATTACAATAGAATTCACTCAGTGGTCGGAATTCGGAAATAGAAAGGTCTTTGCATGCCTGTACTAGACATGGATACAAATTTGTGGTCTCACTAGTACATATTTCTGCAGTATCTTGATGATCAGTAGGAAAATTACGATTAATCTGTGAGCTCACAATCTTTTTTTTTTTTTTGAAAGTTGGTGTTTTATTAATGAAAAAGCTAGAACGCCATGTTGAGTCTTGAGCTTTATATGGTAAAAGACTCCTTTTGGCATAGAAGCTAACATACAATACTTGGAACTGTGACTACAACCCAAACGAAGCTACTCAAAACTAGATGGTGTCATCCTCGGAACAAAAGAAGCAGCCCCTAAGCAAAAGAGTTTAAGCTGCATCCAAAGAAGCAGTTGAAACAACCCCTATTCAAACAACAGTAAAATCAAAGGTGAAAATAGCATCCATATCCTTATCTGGATCCAAGGAAACCCCTGTCATCCTCAGCAGTTGGCACAAAGATAAAAGCCAAAAAACAGCTCACAATCTTAATAATTACAAGCACAAAACGGCTTATTTGCATCTCCTAAATTTCTAATTTTGCAGGACCTGAATATATATAGTAATGGAGAGTGTGGACCCAGAACTGTAATTCATGGTTTTGAGCCATTTAATTCTTGGAAACACTGAGATTCGTTGGCCTTCACGTCAACAGAGAATCGTCGTGAATTCTTCCGGGAAACCCAGGTCGGTCTCACCAGCATTTTGGCTAGTTCAAGATATTGCAAAACAGCCCATGAATGATAAACCTCAAAGTTCAAGATACTGATCTTGGCATGAAATATCAGCTACTCTCCTTGCATCAGTGTTGATTTGGAATTCCACCATGGCTAGAGAAAAACAAGAGGCCACCATGGTTGCAGACGTTGAGAATTGGATGCAATCATGCCAAGCTGCTTGGGTTAAATTCGCCACAGGTCAAGAGCAGCGACCTGGCCATGACCAGGAAATCCGAGCGAGGGTGCAAACTTACCAGCACCAAGCCGCATGGCATGCTCCGTGAAAGAAAACAAACTGCTTCGAGGCCTCTATTATAATTTCCGAGCTCTCTACGTGACCAAAATTGTTAAGAATATTTCATACGATTTTAAAATTTTTTTAATATAAATATTTTTAAATAATGAATATTTATTTTTAAAAATTTTAAAATTCACCAATAATATATAAAATCTATGCTTTGATAATATATTAAATATAAATTTATGTCCAATAATTGCTATGTTGATAGGTGTCAAAATTAATTGTTGTTTAAAACTGATAATATTTTCAGATGTTTAAAACTGTTGACATTTTTTATTAAATAAAAAAATTGATGTGATTGTGAGGCAATCAAGTTGGTCAATAATTCTAAAACACGTGCTTTTTTTTAAAAGAAACTTGAGATAAAAAAAACAAATATATAAAACAAAATTGTATAAGTTGTTACGTTATTAATTTACAAAGAAATATTAATTGATTTTTTTTATCACACAATGATTTTCCGATCAAATCATTGAAAAGAAAAAGATATGTATTGTTCTGTGAAATCATATAGCAAATAAATATGACTCCAATATAATATTCTACCAATCATCAACACCCACTACAAGCATGGAATCCACTCATGATTCATCATCAGCTCATTTTCTTCTTTTATTTGTTCTAGTTGAATTCTCACATTTGTTGTGGTGCACAATATAAGCAAGGAAACTTTGATTTTAGGGTTTTTATCTTTAATATAATATTAATTATAAATAGTGTTTAATGTAAAAAAAATAACTCTAAAAATAATGCATTACAAAAAAAAAATATTAATTTTCTAACGAAATTAATTTTGTCAAAAAAATATTTTCAATAAAATTAATCTTTTCATATTGTCGATGGATTTCATTTTTGATAAAATTCAAACAAAAAATTCAGTCAAAAATTATCTTTAATTTATTTTGTAGGGATAATTCATGGGTTATAAAATTCTCTTTAGAAAAAAAAAACCCTCGATGGCAACTATTCAATTTTCTTCACGACTATATTGTCAATTTTTCATTATTTTATTTTACATGGTAGGTATCTGTTTTCTTTTTGCATATTTTTCTCGTTATTGTATGATCCATTTTTTGTTGGACCCTATTTCAAGAGGTCCTACATCTATAGCACCTTATCCTACACCATAAAGGCATAAACACTGCATCTGGTGCAAGAAAAATCATAGACCAATCCCTTTGAATGCGACACATCCAATTAAATTAAGCATATCATCTTTAATTAGATGCCACATATATTTTAATCGTACGAAAAAAATATATTTTACCAAAAATAAAAGAAATCAAGAAAGTTTTATATCCTTAATTAGCATAAATGGCAACATTGGCTAACATATGAATCAACAGAATTTCTCTGCGATGTCTTGTAAAAGCTGGCAAAGCTGTTTGGGCTTGGAAAGCATGACCATGTGGCCGGCGCCATTAATGACCTTCACTTCTTTGGCTGGACAGTTATCGATCATCAATCGCTGGAACTCTTCCATCATCACTTGATCTTCTTCTAATACAATGAAAGCTCGATCCACCGACCCGAATTTTTCTTGTGTTAATAAATTCCCCGTGACCAAGTCGTCCAGGAATAGCCCACTTGGTCTAACCAACATTTTGGCCAACTCCAAATCCTGCATGCAACAGTGCAAAATTAGAACACATTCAGATATAGCAGCTTGAGATTTGCTTAAACCATTTAAAACGTGCCTCCAATTGGCGCTGTTGATGAGCTTTGGCCTCCATGAATTCTGGCCCAAAGAGAACCCGAGTTGGTGGCTTCTCCAGGCCTTTATCGAATGTGAACTGGCAGTCCATTAAAGATTACACTGGGGTGCTTTTAAAGTACTATATCAACAAAAAAAGCAAAAAGAGTTGACGAAAATTAGAATCTCCAAACCTGGATATTCATGTATTATTAGCGTCAATTACAAGCTAGAACGAGGAAGTTTGATTGTTTACTTCTTGTATGAGAGTCCCTGGTGGAGAGCTAAGACGAGGCATATAGGCTGCAATAAAAACTGCAACTGAAATTTTGTTGGGAAATCTTTCCATGGCTAGAGATATACAGAGACCGGCATAGCTGTGACCAACAAGAATGACCTTCCCAGGTTCAGGGAGAGAGGCCAAGAAATCCATCAATGGCTGCAAGTAATCTGAAATACAAGTGCTTTCTTCGAGCCGCCTGGGATCAACTCCGGAAGCACCAAGGTCCAAGGCAGTGACTTGATGACCAGCCGTTTTGAGTAGGCTCACAAGCTTGTACCAGCACCAGGCTCCATGGCAGGCTCCGTGGACTAACACAAAATGCTGCTTTCTCTCCATTGCTAGCCTAGTCTCCTGTTTTGTGCTTTGTGTTTTTCTATCTTGATGCCCATCTCCCTTTAAATAGACTTTGTATATGACCAAAAAAAAAAAAAAAAGTTTGCTAACAGTAATAGAAGAGACGCCGTCCATTGCCTTTTATTGCATTGACAGTCAAAGAATGGAAGGCATGCGCAAAGTGCCTACAAACTACTAGGTGAAACCTTACTTTTGCTTCTTCATTTTTGTTTTTTTACTTGGAACTCTTGAAGTAAGATCTTTTTGTTTAATCAATTAATGACTATTCAGCTGGGATTAATGTACAAAATTTTGCCAAATTAAGAAGCTATAGCCTACAGATTCATCAATGACCACATAATCTGCCTAATTTCATGTAATAAAACCTTGGGACTTGTGGCTTGGAGGTAATCAAGAATTGTGTCAAACATCAAAAAGTCACTCAATCACTTGATTGCAATTTCACCAATTATTTGGTTTTTTTTAAAATATATATTTGACAAAAATGGGCTAAGAACATGCGCAAAATGATGATACTCCATTTAAACAATATTTTCCTTTAAAAGAATTTAATTTTTGAATTGGTCAAACAGCTTATTTTGAGATTTTTATCCCCTTTGATGAGTTGCTATTACTCTGGGGAGGCCCTTTTTTGTCTAGAAATAATTCATGTGTAAAATAACTCAGCTAAAGCTACATCAATATGAAAGCGATTGATTTTGCGATTGATTTTACATTTAGGCGCCTCGTGTATTCACATTTAAATGGACATTTTCTAGTTTATTATTGGCAAAAGAAAACAATTTCATGCATCTAATGAGTTAAACGAGATTTTAAATTCTTAAATATTTTTAGTAAAAAAAAAAAAGTCATGCCTAACCAAAATTAAAGGTTCCAGTTCTGTCATTTAGCTTAAATTAGGAGATCGAAATTCAATAATCCAATTTGAGATCAAGCTTTTCTCTGAACAACCAGGTTAGGCTTTCAATATGACACTCTTAAACCAAAGCATTGGGTGTTGACGGTGGCAAACAGAAAAAGAGGGCTTTAAACTAAAAATATACCATTCCTTTGTAAATCAGGTCATCATTTTCGCTCAAGGAGCGAGCATATTGCTGTTGATTGCCTCATTCGATGAGTAACAATATCATACAGGAAATGCTAGCATCTCCAAAAAGGGAAGGAAAAGGATATGAATGAGATAATATTTACAAGCTAGTGGATTCGATTATGCACCTAGCTATTATATCTTCAGATATTCACCCCTGCCTGTCTCATCGGCTTTGGTCTGTTCTGCACTTAGCTACAAGTTTAATTTTTTTTTGCATTTATGAATATCGCGAGCAGAGGAACTGTTTTACTCCAAAAGAGATTTACGAACTGAATTAGCTTGCAAAGTCTGATAATCAGCTGAGCATGGTTGGATGCCCAGTCTGGAGCATCCTCTTGATCATGTCCATTCCGAAAGCAGAATCTGATGAACTGAGTAATTGCAGCACAATATTAACTCACCATTCTAAACATTGTTCCTCATTGAAATTTCCTAAGAAACAGAGATGAGAATGGCAACAACAATTCATCAAAATAAAAGCAAGGGATCAAGCGCAGTCAATTGATCCTAGTTTGACATGAATTTGTGACTCTTAACTATATTTTGCACACTTAGTTCAACAATCTCGATAAGAATACAGACCAACATCAACATAAAGCAAGCACTTTCAGTTAAAACCTAACTTCCTATTTATATGGAGATGGCAACAGTTTTCTCTAAATTTCTTTCTTCCTAGGTAGGTATCAAACGACTTTAAATATATGAGATCATTTCAATTCCATCAAGAATAAAAGCAAACAACCTCTCTGAACTCCATCAGAGATATATGCCACATCATTTTGTTGCTTAACATTGAAAATCGTATAGACATCGTACATGCATCATGACTGATAACTTGTCAACTAGGAATCAAGTGGTAGGATTATCAGGAAGCTAGAAAGACGTAAACAAATAATTAATAACTGTTTTAACAAAGTAAATCTCATCACCAAGGCACCTTTCTGAAAGCACAGAAATTTTTTTGTTGGAAGTCGGCCTTCCCACAAAAAATGTATTCTAGTTTCCTCCAAGAGAAATAAATTCTAACAGTGCATTCTGATCCCATCTAATGAAAATACTACTATTAATAGTAGCAAATAAATGGGAAAAAAAAGGGGTAACCTAGTGTTTATTTCAACATTAGACAGTTCACACAATCAAGCAGAAAGCCAATCAATGTGCTAACACACAAACTCATTAACAGATGAAGAAATAGTTATTATATTTAACGCTAGAAAGTAAACTTCACTTGATTCAAGAAAAATGTCACTGCTGTTTTATTCCTAAGTCAGAATCTTCTTTTAGGTTAATCATCAGAATTTTTTAACCATTCATCTTTAGACCAGTCATTTCTTTCATAAACTTCTTAGACAGCAGTTCTTTTACATTCTTCTGATCTTCTTTATGCACAAAAAGAAGAAGAAGAAAAAAACCAAATTTCTGGTGGAAAAACGCAGAACAAATAGCTATGCACCATTCCCCTACAATAATTCCTTTTACAGATAACCTTAAAAAAGATAGAGAGTATAGTGTTTAATGAAGGGACTAGGGAGAGCTGACCTTGGTATGGTAATTTCATATGGAAAGTAGATGACACCCTCAGATATGGGTGGAACATGATCCTTCTTCTCATTGACAAACTTTATTATTTGAAAGAGAACCTCTCGAAGAGATGCTTCAACTGCTGCTCTGCGAGAACTTCTCTCCTCAGAAGCACCACTATCTATAAGGATAAACACAAACAATTGAAAAAAAAAACAAAAGAAAATCAGTTAGCTTGGGGTAAAGAAAAAAAGGTCACGATTTTAAAGGAAAAGGACATATGCATGGTTGTACCTCCTGGATCAATGACCACTTTGGAATGATGAGATTTGCCCAAATGTGATTTTGGGTGTTGAGTCACATTCAAATTGAGATACCATTGTTCCCAATATAGGCGCTCGGTTTTGTTAGTGAACCAAGATGGCTGTTTGCTTTTGACCTCATAAAATGATAAGCATATCTGCATCACAAATAAAAATAAAAAGTGAAGATGAATAAGATGCAATGATTACTAAATTCGAAATGAGAAGGATAAAACTAAAAGCAAAATAGACAGACCTGACTTTTCTTATTGGGATGTTTCTCTACCCAGCTTATGAAATGATCAATCTTCTCATCTATTTTCTTCTCAACTTCCACATCCCCACATTGCACCTACATGCAAAACACATACATGTCAAATGCCGGAGAAAATCAGGATTTAAAAGCAGGAATTACTTCATCAAGAGAAAAATAAAAAAGGAAACAAGAATTACTCACATAAGTAATTTCAAAAAGCTCCAAATCAACATCTTTGGGCCGAACGAGCCCTAATGCTCTATGAAACACTATTGTATGTAAAATGCCTGCAACATGAACTTTCATCTCCTTACTTACAGTTCAAAATACATATATATAAAGAAAACTAAACTTTAACTGCTCATATTAATCAAAACCAGATCCACCGAAAAAAGAACTTCTAATCAACGAAATTAAATCAAAATGAAATTAAACAGTGAACTTACAGCGCAAAACCTCCCGTATTTCGAAGTGCTCCACTTCCTAAACAAAAAAAAAACGATTGATCTTTTTTTTTAAATCGGAAGCGTAAATAATAAATTTAATATGCAAAAGAAACAGTAAAAGAGCCAAATTTTGATTACCAGTTCTTTGAGTTGACAGACTTCGCAGTTCATGATGATTGCTGAAGAGGAAAAACAAAAAATAAAATAAAATAAAATCGAAGAAAAATTGGATCGATCCAAAGCCTAGATCCCGGCCGTCCAGTTTTCTTTTAGAAGTGTCACAGTGTTTCTCTATTGAATCGATCTTCTAATCGGACGATGTCTACTTACTTCGCATAAGCTTGAAACTCTGTTTTCCTTTCTTCCTTTTTCCTTCTTCTTTTGGGTTGGGAAATTAAATGGATTATGTAAGTACGATTATAACCCATTAAATTCGGTTTAGATTTTTAATCTTACTTATTTCACGGTTAGGAAAATTCTGAACAATTAAAGGCCCAATATGACCCAATATTTTTCAATCTGGATGGCCCATTGTGGGCCACGGATCATGTCTTGTCAGCCCAATGGGTTGGACACTACAGCTCGAACTGAACATCTTTATAATGAAATCTTAAGTTCTAAACTTATACCTGTTAAAATGTCTCTTTTGAAAACATAATTATGGGGAAAAAGTTTTGAAGCGATACTTACAAAATAATACAACTCAAGATTCCATTTGTCCGTCCATAACAGAGTCTTCCAAAGCAAGAAGCAAAAACATAAACTGACAAATGCTTATTTGAAAACCACAAGCCATAATCATGATTCTACTCATGGTGGGGACTGGAGTTGTACCCTTAGGCCTTTAATATCAACACAGTTAACAAAAAACTTTCACCTTCTTGCAACTTAGAACAATCTGCTTTGCTGGGACAGTATGTGGTAAAAGTAATTAGTCTGTGAAGTGCAACTTCATCTCCAAATTCTTTGTCAGAAGGAGGGCCCTTAATTTGTCAGATTCTTGTGATTCTTGATTTGACGTGGCTGCCTGTTGTGTGTTTCTGCTTTGTTTCTTATGTTTATCTCCGTAAAGTAATTAACATAACTTCTTCTGCACGCAGTAGACAGCAAAGAGAGAATGTTTGCTGTTTTCCAAACTGCTATTCTTCTTCGTTAGGAATTAGTCATTGTCATTCAGGGGGGTTGGTTTTTCGGGATGAAGAAAAACATGATTGATTGGAGATATTACCTTTTACCCTTCTATGAGAGGCGCATTTATTTACTACAAATGATTAGATTAAAGTGTTTATGAAGTTAGAATCCAACAACAGAACATGCAGAGCTTGATTGACAAGAACAACCACCATAGTCTTTGACACGATGCAAGAAGTATCAAGCATGACCATAATATGGGCTCCTTGAAACCAGGTGCAATTGCGATTGTCCCATGATTTATCCCAACTTGATTCTAACATAATGAATTGGCTTGAGCTAACGGTGAATATACTTGTTTTAACAAGGATCAAAACCCATCTTTTGCCTATTTCCCGATGCTTATAACAATGGTGCTGATTCAGGATTTCCTTACTTGTTGAAATTGTGGTATTTATATCTAATCATGAACAGAAAACTTGAGTAAGCAAACTTGATCACGCAATCAAGCATAATAATTTTGTTTTCATTCCGATGAAAACATCAATCACAAGCAGGTTCTTTTCATTTCCCATCATATGGGCTCCATGCACCCTCTCTTCTGCTCCTGTCATTGTTGTCCTCATCAAATTTTTTTTTGTTTTCCCTTTTGAATTTGGCAAGTAGTACCTTTGCTTGCCAGCACAAATATTGAATCATTCCATGTCAAAGTAAGACATTTCTAGCCCTTTGTATGGCATTAGTCTTGTCATTGGTTCCTGTTCATATCCTAGCAGGGCATGACAGTAGAGAAGTGCACTAACTAGACATGCAGGCCTTTGGTGTCCCATATCTACCATTGCTCTAATTATAATCAAGCAATTCTTATCTTGTTAATTACTCACCCCTATTTCATTCTTATCTTCATATCTGATACACTGCTAACAAAACTGACTTTTAACACAAAGTATAGGGTGAAAAACATCAATAATTGGAAAACGAATCAGGGGTGAGCTCTAAATTATTAACTTGCATGTGCTTGATATTTTGATTTAGCCTTTGTGCAATAAAATCGTTCGAAGATACCTTACTATATCTGTCAATTCTTGGATTCTGTGTATCTAAAATGTTCATCCTTATCCGTGTTGAAAACCTTGCTCAGATTCATATGCTACTATCATCAGATCTATATAAGCAGTTTTCATGTTATTTTGTGGATGAATTTAAAACGTGTCATCCTTACCATATATTTCCACCCAGTCTTTTACAAATTATAGGTCTACTGGAATCTGGATGGAATGCTGATGCTACACGTCTGTTGTGGAAAATGCATATTGCACGCAAAAGACCGCTGAAGGGTTCACAGAAAGAAGCAGATTCATTGAATTGCTTAGCCAGGAACAACATGAGAGGAGAAAATTGCACACTCAATGAAACGTTATTTCTTCATCGGAAAATTACAGGCCCTAACATGAGAACTGGAATAATTTTTTTAACTCGGGTTTTCTATGTTTGAACTAATTCATAGCACTGACAAATGCAACAGTTAAAGCAGCTTCTTTTTCCTTTCTTGGTTTTAACCAATCCAAACTGACATGGTGTTCCAAAGCAACCTTTTATCACATTAAACAATAGTCACCGGACCCATAAGATTACTGTAGCATCCATTTTCGAAGTCCCAAAAAGACCTTGTTCTTCTTGAAACTAGCATTATATACTGAAATCAGACATTCCATGTTGCATTTTCCAATATTATTTGGGATCTTCAATGAAGATCACTGGAAGATTGGTATAATCACACTTGACTGAACCTCAATGTAATTAAAAATGTATACAGAGATTATTCTATTGTCAAAGACTGATTCAAATCTTCAAAAACCCGAATTTCTGTGTGGTACCAAATCTATTCTTGGTAACCGAAAATTTTGAATAAACAGATCTCGGTCTAGAGAGCAGGGAGGGGGGGTCCTCAATATGTCAGTGAGAAATTCCCTCTGCGAAGAAAACTCATCATGCTCAACCTTTTTTTAAGTTGCAGCGCTCCAATAAGAATCGACCCACATGCCAGCTTTGTCCAGAGAGACATGATCTATAGTAGTTCCGTGGGAGGGATCTTGTTCCTCTTAGCTTTTGTCAGGTTCAACCCGCCATTGGAGTTCTCATTGTGGACGGGTATTCGATTTGAGTGTTGTTAAAGGGTGGGGTCCCTGGGGGGAATGTAGGCTTAAGAACCATCCATCTTTCTCCTTTCGAGAAATTCCCCTTTTTTATTTTATTGTTTTCTCACATCTTTGAATGAATAAAAGGTTGCATAGTAGAAAAATGTCCTTTGGCCACCAACAGCTTGAAAAAAAGAGATCATTCTGAGGATCCCTAGGGAGTATACAGAACAAGGATATGGAAATCCCCTGTTTGCCATCCTAGGTACCTTGTATTGAATGCCTTTTTTCAATGCGCGTCTATTTTCTTTGAATAATCAAAAGGGCCATACTTGTTGTGTTTGAATGACTGATAAGAAGGACCGTCAATATTCTACACAGCTATGCAGAGACTAGAGACTAGTCCTAAGGTTGAGGTGCAACCACTGACAATTCGCCAGAGATGGAGAAGTAAGATTGATAGTCCGATACTGAAAATTGCAAATGAAATTAGCATTTTAGTTAAAACCAGTACCATCTACATGAGGGAGTTTTCCAAGTAGGTGGGTCATCAAATTGGCTCAGAGAGTAAGTGGATGTGAGTCTGTGAAATGGACCATCTATGTTAAATGTTTTCCCACAGGTGGGTCACCCAATTCGCTTGAAATTACAAAAATCATGGTGAAACTGGTGCCAACGAACACATGCTGACAATTCTTTGTCTCCAGGAATGAAAAATCTGACGTGCTTCGGAACAAGGAGCAAGAAATGAATCTATGGGAAAAGCATGTACAACAAACATCTCCTGTTTCTCCTCCAGCTAACCAATAATCCAGTTAACCTCTTCTTCTTCCGAGCCAGAAGCTGAGAAACATGATATACGTCCAAAACAATAAACAGAACCTGACAAAAGAAGCAGAAACACCTGGATTTCTTTTTGTCATATAGTTTTGTTGATAATCCCATTTTTATCAACCATTTAAAATATGTTATCTTCCGGGAAATCTCAGTCCCAGCTTCCCTTATTTGGTTTCTGTTCTTGTTACTATAAAATAGGAATTAGTTGACTCATCAATCATTGCAGGCCAACAGGGAAATCTTTCTCCTTGTTTTTAATTCCAGACTGAACAAAATAACAGTCACACCACTCCTCCATACAGAATTCTTTTGAAGTATAGT
Source organism: Theobroma cacao (assembly GCF_000208745.1). NCBI lineage: Eukaryota > Viridiplantae > Streptophyta > Magnoliopsida > Malvales > Malvaceae > Theobroma > Theobroma cacao. The sequence continues at coordinate 2,274,855 of NC_030850.1, forward strand.
ACATATCATGGTAGGCCCAGATTTTTATTTCTTTTCTACACAAGGAGGCAAATTCATTGAATTAATTATTACAAATAAATTTCTGGATATCTCATCTGCTTCAAATTTAAAGTTAAAAACATTGGTTAAAGAGCCTAAGGGTAATATATCAAATAATACATATACATATATATATATATATATATTTACTCCTTTATTTACTGAATAGTTAATCATCTAGCATACCATTAACAAATTTGGTGTCCCACATCTAGGGCATCATCAACTGTAAGTTGTAAATCTTAGTGGGTTTAGCTCACCAGCAATTTTCCATATCCTCAATCCGATTAAAAGTCGAAGCAAATTTTAAATTTTTTTGATCCAATAAAAATTTTATTATTAATAACTAGTACGATAATCTGATTAACAAAAAGAAGGAAACCGTAACAACATCAAGTGAAGTAAAGAAATTTAGGATGATCAAATATTATCATCGTGCAAAAATACATTTCGGATAAATCCACCCAAAATCTAGAGACAATATCTGTTATATGCTTCTTATTTCTATGGCAATTTGACAAAACAGTGAGTTGATATATAGAGAGATATAAATATAATGCAGGAGAGATAAGTGAGAGAGAGAGAGAGAATTATTGACAGGAAAATTGTTCCTATTCAATTCCCATTATTGATATTATTCAATCAAAGCCAACAAGAAGCTACGTAGCTATTCCACTCGAGGATAAAAAAGAGAGAGAGAGAAGGAAGGGTGAGGAACCCTAGAAAAGCTGTATTGCCGCATAAGGGGAGACATGGAGCGAGGTCCATATAGAATGTGGGAGTGGGAGTGCATCACATTTCATGCAATGGGTGTCATGTCATATCATTCCATCCATGGGATGTGGATGAGACACATGTACCCCCTTTACACATTATCTGCTTACATATATTTACCTCTAGCTAGATTTTAGCTAAATTCAATAACAGATACTCGTAGTTAAGTTAGCAAGGTCGATTTTTGTCCTTTGAGATCGAAAATGTCTGCAGAGACAATCACAGATTTTAACTATCAAGGTTCAAAGTATAAGTGAGGACCAAATTAATTGCTAATACAAAATTAATTTGTCCTTGAAGTTGTTACATTTCCTAGAAGCAACGTCAAACCCATCATTTTTTTATAATGAAAACAAAATAAACTCTTCTAATTATTGAAATTTAATTTTTTTTTATAATTAAAAGAAGAAAGATTTCAAATTTTACTTTTTAAGCAAAAGATAGTGTATCAATTAACGAATCAAATACTCAAATATTTAAAATTCAACTTGATGTAATACTATTTGATAAATATAATTAATATGGCTGCTTGCTTGCTTTCATGATTATGGAAAGCATTAGGCTTTGATAGATACAATATATAGGAGCGATAAACTAATAATACAAGGCAAAATGCAGCTGACAGCGATGGATCAAGCAAAAAAGAATTTAGAGAGAGAAGTTTTAGGTGTTTTGGTTGTTGATGTTTGAGAGAGAGAGAGAGATAAAAGGAGAAGGGGAAAGATAGCCCGTGGATCGAGGGAAGACTGCCCCCACAGAACATTGACGGCGACTAGATTGCCTACCAATTCTGCCCAAACTGCCCCAACCCTGCCCTACAAAGACAAAGGGATCATAAGCTCCTGTCGTTTTCCGCTGCCCGCCCCAGTCCATCAGATAAAGTCAGGGGCAGAGGGCAGGGGGTAGCCCCCCCCCTCTTGCTGTCGGCCTTTGGACCCCAAAGTCTCGCGCACCGGACGGCACGCGCGGTCAGGTACCTTCAACTGTTGTACTTGCAACAACAATAATTTTCTCAAACGACAGAATTCGAGAAACACACCGGTTTTTCCTTTCTTCTTCTTTTATGCGTGTTTTTTATGGCAAAACAAAACTCTGGGTTTTCCTTTCACATGTGCTTTGAATTGGGTAATTTTCTTATTTTTGCCTTTTGCATTCACATTTCATTTTCTTTGAGGGGGTCGCCTGTGTTGGTTTTTTTAAAGCTCTGGTCTTCTCTTCTTCTTGAACTGTACAAAGACACATTATGGGACCTGTTTTCGCTCTCATACATGGGGTCTTTTTCAGACACGATTGATGACAGGATTTCAGAACAGGGACATCTCCGAATTCCCACCTTAAAAGCAGATACATATCCATAAATTAGTAGTATCAAAGGAAAACCAAGGTCTTTTTTTTGGACCAAAGTGGGACTGATGTGTGTGTATATTTTTTTTTCCTTTTGACATAAATGTCCCTTCCATGCAACTTGTTTGATTCAATGTGTTTAATTATTTGGTTAACATTAATGATGGAGTCGACATGTTAGGTTAACTAACCTAGTGTGGAATGTCGGTGAAAGCAAATTCCCTCACTCAACTTTGATTTTTTGTATAATGGCACTATTACAGACAAAGACAGGCAACTCCACTTGAAACTCTTGGTTTAACCTTAATTACCCCTTATGTTTCTTCTGTTTTGCGTATATGCTAATGCTCCCATGATCTAAATTACAATTCTAAAGTTGGAAAGTTATCGAATTTTATATGATGATAAATCCCTCGTATCAACCAAATTTTGGGTGTATATATATACAAGTATTTTTCTCATCCAATCCTTCTATAAAATAATTTGATAAATAAAATTGTTTAATTGAAATAAAACTTTAAAGACACATGAAATAGTATATCTTAAAATCACTTTTAATCAAATAACTAAATTGAATTAAGTTGCTAGATGTACATACTGTTAGTCATTAAGACTGAATTAAATCTTCTACCGAATTTAAATTAAGTTAAAAACTTGGATTAGCATAATATCAGCATCAATATATGATAAATTGCTTTTAAAAAACAAAAAAGTTGCTAGATGAAAATTAGTAGAGAGAAGATAATTTTCTTTTTCTAAAGGGAATGCCATATCTAGCCTTTTCCTATTAGCAAGAGCCAAAATTGAAAGCTTAAGATAATACATATGAACACAAAAATTCTAAAACGGAAAACTAGGTCAATGTTCTTTCTTGTATTTCTTTGAAAAATGTCATTGGATTTGATATGATCGAATAGGCATAGGGCCACCATCTGATTAGACTATTGAAGTACTCATCAAGTCGATGGGATTTGACATGCGGAAGACTTTTGTTAATTATAATCAGGGTTAGGTAATGCCAAATTATATGTATACAAGTAATTGCACATTGTTTCACTATATGATTAAAAAACTACTAAATTAATCTTGTAATACCCTCACAAGTGATAATTAAGATTCATAATTTCCTTCACAGTTGATAATTTTAGGATCATGGAGATGGTGATTGACAAATGGTTCCACAAACCTGAGACATGTAGACCCCTCCATTCCCATCTGATCTTTTTCTTCCTTTTTCCACTTCCCCAATATTTGATCTTCTCTCTAAAGCCTTTCCCAAATTCTAACCGTGGCTTCATTATATGTCTTACGTACACAACTTGTTCACACAATCATTTTATACGGACAACTGTTGGTCAATTCCATGCTTTGGGAACAGTGGTTTGAATAAGCAGTAGCAAACAGATGAAAGGGTGGGGGGTTTATATCACGTTGATTTGTAAATTGTCTTACCCTATATTAGGTAAAACAGTGGCTAATTTGAGGACCTTTCAGTCTCATGTCCATGACCTGAGGGGTCTCCTTTTTGTACCCTTTTGGCGAAATTTTCAGCATGAAACTTCCTCCTAAGTGTGAGCCAATTCAGAAAGCTAAAGCAGTCAAATCAATGCCGGTCTCTCACAATTCCCTGTTTTCTTTTTCTTTTTGTGTGTGTGCAGATCCATAATGAAGTCCTCTTAAGGGTTGGATTGGTGTTAGGTATAACGGAGTAGATACTACAGAATACAATGATTTTCGGTAGCACTACTACCACTACCTACTCACGAGTCATGAGTCATGAGTCGTGGCTCGTGACACGAATCTTATTATTTTGTCATTTATTATCAAACTTTCTAGCTTCTTTTTCAATCAGCTGTTGCTTGAATGGTACAAATCTTACCTTTAAAGGACATTTCCTTTTGCATACGAATTGATGTTATTACATTTATATATACATGTCAAATTTTTAGCAAAAGAGATGATTTTGGGGTTTACATTCCTTGCCAAAGAACCATCTTTACTTTTGTTTTTATATTGTACTCCATCGTTTTTTCTTATTCTTTATACATATTCCTTGAAGCCCCAATTTGGTCAATTTATTTTTTATTTTCCAAAACAAAAAAAAAAGAGTAAAAAACAAGTTTGGATATCAAAATAAATTAAAATTTTGAAAGATTATATATAAAATACATAATATTTGTCCATTTTGAATTAAGGGTATTTAATTATGAGAAAGTGGACTCTTAGACCATCCAATTTCAATTTAAAAAAATTTTTTAGAGATTAATTTGTAGCAACTTTTAATTAATATTTTTAAAATGTTAATAGAAGAAAACTTCAATTCTACAATATTTTCACTTTTTATATTCGAAGAATCAGAATGACATCTCCTGTCAATCTCATTGCTGTGACTAAAGTAATATATATCTCTGCTAAATTGTCCTTCATGGCTCTTAATTTTTTAATCAATTTCAGAAATCTATCTTCCATAGATGATTGAAACCGATGTGATGATCGTAAATCTTGTCACTCATATCCACACGTGTGAATAATTGCTGATTTTTACCACTCGAGAAATGAAGCAAAATGTGTGGCGCACAGTGGATGGCAATATTGCAATCATCGTGGTTCACTCAGGCACTGGGGCTCTTGGCTAAATTATGTATGATGGGAGGGCCGAATTCAAGCCATAAGTCTCGGTCAGTGGCTTTATAGTTGGGGGTGGGGACATCAAACTTTACACGTACTTCCATGTGATTAGCCCTTCCTTGAACTCGTAATCATGGGTTTTGAACACCAATATCTTCCCCAAGGAAAACTCAAACCCATCCAGAGATCATTATTATTATTCTTTTTACAAAACATTGATTATTGTTATCATTATCAAATTCTCTACCACCTGCTAGCTCCCCATCCCACTTTCAGCGTTCAAAATGCTTTTCATAAATCGATATTAATTAAATACAGTACTGCAGGCGCTACGTACTAGGAAGAGCCATTTCCAACCATTAAGAGAATTTTAATTACCATAAACACCTAGAGGACTAGATGATTGAGAAAAAGGGATCCAGTTAGCTAATTAAAGTTAGTGGGGGCAATGGGCACATGTGCCTTATAGGTCTATATAACTTGTTTTCCTTACTTAAATCCTCATGTTCTGTTTAGATTTTCGAATTACATTCATTTTGATCGAAAAATTAAAAATTTAACTAATCGAAAGATAATATATGTAATGAAAAGAATATTCGTCATGAAATTAATTCCAGAAACGAAACAAAGTGCAGACAACGTTTTGCACGCAAACCAGATAGAAAATATTTATATAAGAGAAAAACATGTGTTTGATCATGGATTCCTTGCTACTTTTATATGAGGGGAAATGACAAAGGTAATAATGGGGTCTTGTCAAATGAGATTATTAATAAGTAAAGAACAGCGTGATAACCAGAAGGGTAGATTAGGAAATGAAGAAAAAGGATCATTGCACTTCCCTCCAAGAGCCGCTTACATTCCTAATCCAAAACCCACTTGCTTTTTGAGATAGAATAGAGAGTTAGAGACTAACAGAAAGCTTCAGTCCCATTGATTGTATAGGCTATATTAAAGCGTTCCCACCCTCTATCCTGTATTCTTTTGCACCCAAAAAGAAAAAAGAAAAGAAAAAAACACCAAAGCAAACCAAAGCCATTCAACTGAACTCACAAAGGCAAGTCATGTTTCCACCTCCATCCCCTCTCTCTCTCTCACGCACATAAGTTAATACACAACAAAACCTACTTTAGCTTTTCCACTAACTCAAAAAAGGACTCACCCTTGTTTGCTTTTCTTGTTTTTGGATTGTTGTAGATCTATACAAAGAAGAAAAGATGATTCAAGAACTCCTAGGAGGTGCAGGGTTAATTGGTGGAGAGAGGAAAATCTCCATCGGTGGAAGCATTTTGGAGGGAACCCCAACTGCTACTCCATCACCATCTCCTTCTTCTTCCACAACTTCATCGTCAACAACCACAACTACTAATTCTACAGCTCCACCAAATTCAGAGAACCAGAATTTGAGGTGTCCAAGGTGTGATTCCCCGAACACGAAGTTCTGTTACTACAACAACTACAATCTCACTCAGCCTCGTCACTTTTGCAAGACTTGCCGTCGGTATTGGACAAAAGGAGGTGCTCTTAGGAATGTTCCTATTGGAGGTGGATGCCGGAAGAACAAAAACACTACTGTTTCAGCATCTGTGGGAAAATCAAGTGCTGCTAAGATGAAAACTGTAGCATCTGAAATTGGAAGATCTGGCCTTGGAAATGGGTTTGATCATGAGATTCAGTCTAGCCCAATTCTTTGGGCTTCACCCCAGAGTTCTCATTTTCTAGCCTTGTTGAGAACTACCCAAAACCCTAACCCTAGCACTTTGTCTAATTCTGTTAGTATCAAGGAAGAGGTGAGCTTGCTTGGATCACACATGATGAACGAGCCAGCTGCAGTTTCAACTGGTGCACTCAATGCTCGAACCCTAGGTTTGGATCCTCTTAGCCAGGTTCCTTCTCTTGGACTTTGCAGCCCCTTCTGGAAAAACAATCAACACCAAGCTCAACAGCACCAACAGAATAATGGGTTCCTAGTAGGTGAAGTTCAAAACACAGGGATTCAAGAACTGTATCAAAGACTCAAATCATCAGCAAGTTATTACTCTGATAGCTCAGCGGTAGTTCTAAGCAATGTGGCTTCTTCTTCTTCATCTTCTTCATCCATTTTGGAGTCAGCTCCTGTAGCCGGAGGAGAATTGGGTTACTGGAATCCGGTATTTTCATCATCATGGTCTGATCTTCCAACAACCAATGGTGCATATCCTTAAAGAACCTTTTTTTTTTTTTTTAACTTCTCTTTCATTTTATCTCACCTTTTTATATGCTAATGTTGTTGCTTCTTCTGTTAGCTGTCTGCCTTCTGGTATATTAATATGGCTGTAGGTTAGCATCAGGTTGTTTCTTTTTTTTCAATTCTTTTCTCTTTTTCTTCTTCTTTTCTCGTTTTTAGTGTGCTTTAAGGTGTGTTTAATTAACTTATGAAAGTGTACCAAGGATGAAGAAGGAAGTAAAAAGATGGAAAATGTTAGGTGTTTGTCAATGCTCCATGTTGAAAATTGTAACCTTTGACATAGAATACCGTCGTTAATTTGTCCCCTAAGATTCCTTCTACAGATTGGCTGGAGCTTAATTTCTTAGCCAGGTGTGTAAAAGGGTTCAAGTTCAACTTAAAGAGTTAAGACAATGAAAGTACAGTGAAGTTGCTTTCCTTTAGTTTCTGAGACTAAAAAAAGAATACCACAACCATACAAATTGAAAGAGAATAAACAGACACATGGCTACAACTTTTTTATCTTGGTTAACTCAAAAACTTTAGGGTTTCTTTTTCTGATTTTCATATAAAACTGAGAGACTGGTGGAGGTGTGTCATGAACTGGCGGGTTGCATATGAAATTGAAGATTCTCTAATTGTTTTGTTATGAGAAAGTGATGAAAGACGTTTTCAAAGCAGCCTTTGGGAAGAGTTTCCGTAAACAGCAATTTGATTCTGGCAGTGGAAAGGAGGATTCCGCCTGCAGCCTTATGTTAAAGAGTTGGTGTCTGCCCTTGCCTGCTTCTCTGGAGACTAGCCTTCAGTTTTATTCCCTTTACTCCCTTTTTTTTTTCTTTTTAAATAATTTCAAAGCCTTACTTTTTCACTTTTCTTAACATTTCATTCAATTTTTTGGAGAGATACGGTATAGATACTTTCCGCATGCAAGGGGACATGGGCTTGAGCTTTCTTGCTTTTCCCTCTGAAACTTGATTTCTTATGACCTTTAGGTGTCAAAAATCTTCAAATTAATGTTTGTGATCTAAGCTCCCTAGGGACTCCTCATCTAGTGTCATCCCTCTGCCGAGTATAATAAACACATTGTTCCCATTGCTAGAATCCTATATTCAGGATAAGGTCTTCCCTTCCTCTCTAGCTGGGTTGAAAACTACATTTGTAGGATTATACAGATGGACGCCAAATTAGAATTTCTTTTTGTTTCTCATTTGTCATTTAGCAGATTGGTTACTGTTAGTTTTTTTTTTTCAAATGAAATATTGAAATAGACAAACTGCTCTAACTCTCAAGCTAGGATGCAAATATATATTTACTCATCTTGTCGAGGACTTTATGCTTGAATTAAAATTTCTTACTGTCAAGATAAACGCATTAATGGATTAAACCAAGCACTTAATGGTTGACTGTTAGCTACTTTGTTCTTTAACATTTTATCTCAAAATCATACAAAAAGAGACAGAGAGAGAGCCTCAGTTTCGTATGCAGTAATCTCTCAAGCAACCCTCACCAAACAACATGGCTTCAGCTAATGATTATGGCAAAGATGAGTACCAATTTTAGGTCCGATTTGTGCAAATTACGCTACACTCTGATGATTGCTGTTGGTCATTTTCATCATCATTCAAACCATACTTCTTTTAACTAGCAGTTCTCTAGCTTTGTCATTCACGGATGGAAACACTATGCGCTCTGAGTTTGCGGCAGAATCAATTGAAAATTGAGTGCTGTACTTTTTCAAACTTGGGTGCATATTCACGCAGCATATTTATCAGTTGAATGAGCTGGCTATTGACTGGATGAAACTTGCTTTTCAAGCATCACATGGGCCATGATATATTGAGGAACAGCATGCCACAAAGATTGAAGAGGAAAATGTTTATTCTGATTACGATAGAAAGTAATCAAGCTAGCACAACAAATCTATAATTTTTGCTTGCCCTCTTTTGAAGCCTAACTTCCCCCCCATTTTTTTTTCTTCCTAACAGTCACACCCTCGTAACTGATATCGAAGGGGAAAATTTAGAGAATTAGCTGATGAAGAAAAATAAATTACACCAATGAGAATATTGTTTCTATAAGTGGGCGGCCTTGCCACAACGTAGTGCATTCGGAGGAATGTCTGTCTCAGTAAACAGGCTTTTTTCGTTGTTCCAAACTCTGAGATAACATTGCTGGCCTAGGTACCTCTTGGACCAGTCTTGCGACCTCAGGTTCCACATACCTTTGTTGTCCAATGACACTAGGATTGCGGTCCAGGAAGTTGGATATACCTACCAAGAGTTTTGCCAATTAAGTTAATATGTTCTATTTTTCATGAATTCAAGATTAAAGAGTCCACGTTTCAAAGCCCTTATTTTGTATGAATTGCTCTCAATTACCTGAACAGTGTGTCTAGAAATTGCATCCACCAGGTTGTAGCGTTTCCTTGAGTCAGGTTTCCACTGGCCAGAACCATATCTGAAATTTCAAAAAAAAAGAACATGTTGAATGATTAATGCTCCATAAAGATAATTAAACTACTAAATTGCAGAGCAAAAATACTTTAAGAATTACATTCCAATATTGTGAAAGATTTCTTCTTTAGCAAAAGTCGGTAATGAATTTTTTTTCTGATTATTTGGTCGCAAGGTCTGAGTAATGATCTCCAAGTATGGTGACCCTCATGAGAGTTGGGAGAGCAAACTCAATAAAAATACAGAATGTACAGAAGCATACCCGACAACATAGAAGCTAGAGCCATCAAGATGCCATGACTGGATGGCGGCTTCAGTGTTCTGGAAGACAATTTCAACAAAGTCATGAAGGGTGATTCCAAATACAGAGACGCCGAGGACTGCAGGGCCTGAAGTAGGGACATCCTTGATCGAATTTAATTTGAAGACACCAGGGATGTTAAACCATTCTGCAAGCTTCAACGGAGTGGTTGGATCCACATAGGACATCCCGTTAACGGCATACCGCAACTTGCCATTTATCTTGGTTTTTGCATTAGCCAAAACAAGTGTCCTCACAACCTTTATTGTCCCATAGTGGAATGAACCTTGAGGATTAGGCCTAGCTGCATTTGCTGTCAAGTTCGATCTAAAAACACAAATATGGAAGAACGTTAGGGTGCGTGATTAGCAATTATTTGTATATGTAAAGAGCAAACAGATATTCCTGGAAGATCGCTGGTCGACTACCTGATGGTCCTGGCTTGCTTAATGGACCAGTGAACGTGGAAAGTTGGGCCTATAGGCAATGGCAAAGAGGCTGGAGTGTGGGAACCCCCATAGCGAAGAATACCGGTAGTTGTGAGAATAGGCTTTGTGAAACGGGTGGAAGCTACGATGTAGTAGTCTTTAACTGACGCTTGTAATTGAACCAAAACCGCTACAGATTGACCGGCATGAATATCAATGGACTCGTATACCTCCTGCAGACTATGACTTCCTTCAACTTCAGTAAGAGTCATTGCATGACCCTGGATCCTGAAGTTGATTGATGTTGATATACCCACATTTGAAATCCTAAACTTGTATGTTTTCCCTGTAATTAATCAAAAGTCCAAGAAAAATTTAGCATAGATTTATACTGAATCCACTGTTTAGCCTAAGAAAGCAAAAGGCTAGCTAAAGGACTTGATGAGCATAATTACCTCTCTGACCAGTGAAAGTAGAAGATCTACGGACACCATTAATAAGGAGGCCATCTGGAAGAGGAAGACCCAAGCCTGAATCCAGCCTTTCCTTCAAGGCCTGTAAAAATGTGTTTTAGTTAGAACATTATCTCACATGCATAACAATTGGAGCCATAGAGCTCTTATTATTGAAAGATAGCATACCTTGTCGCCAGCGTTGTACCAATCACCAACAAGCACAGTAAATTCTCCATCAGGTGCAGGGTATGGGATTGAGATGACAGACCTTTGCATAACATTGAGAGCCCCAAAACCACCAATGGCTTTGTGCAGTAAAGTTGAAGGATAGTACATGAAGGTTCCAATTTGATCCTTCAACTGGAATTTGTATGTCCAGTTTGAGTGGGGAGGGATTGGGCAATTGGTCCCAAGCACACCATCTTGCCATGAGGTCCTCCTCTGTTTAATTCCATGCCTAATTTCCACAACAAAATCTGGGTTATAAACCTTGATCACGTATATGAGAATTAAAAGCATATGCATACGTCAGTAAAGAAGCTTCCAATCGAGTAGTAATAGAGTAAGGTGAGCACTAACCATGTAATGAGGAAGGGTTCATCTAATTGATTGATGACATTTATAATTATGTTGTCATTAGTCACAGCTTCAATTGGAGGTCCAGGAAATTGATTATTAATAAGAATGACCTGCAAATGTTGAGGAAAAGTTCTGCTTAATTAGAATTCCTGTACAAGCAAACCTGTGTCTGATGAACATTGTTCTTTTTAAAACAAACATTGATGCTTGGAGATAGTAACAAACCTTTTGGTAAACACCAAGAGGAGCCCGTGTTCCATATGTGACAACCCAAGTATAGTAACTATATGGATCTTCTGCATTGGCGCAGAAGACACTAAAGCAAGCGAACATTCCAAGTAAAAATTGAAGGAAAACGGCCTCTTTCATGTTTTATCTGAAGTGTTTGCCCCCCCAATATAGTCTTCGTGCCCTGAAGATATACAAAGAAAGGACAAACATGATGAGCTTCACAGATATATTTCTCGTATTCCTGACTTGATTTTGTATATTTGAACGTAAAATTGAACTATATTCAAAGAAGAGAGACCTACCAAGAATTCCAAGACTTCCCCCAGAAGTCGAAGTGGACGAGGATGAGACTTTGTTAGAGTCGTGTACAAACATGGAACACAGCCTTAGTTATTATATATTGGGAACGAAGATGATGCAAACGCCAGCAAGGACACGACAATCAATGCATGCAAAGCTCTTTTGCGGCGCACTTCATGCTCAACTCCAAGAAGCTTTCCCAACTCATTTCAGTCGAAAGTAATGCCAAGTTGATAATTTGACTAGAATTTCCTGAAAATAGCAGAACCGTCCAATGAGAGATTTTTTTTAAAACAAAATTATAAATTAATTTTTCTACTTCCTTTTTTGTTTTTCTGTTTTAATCATTTTGGATTTGGAAGCGTCGGCTGTGGCCGGAGGGGAAGGAAGATCTAGAGAAGCGGGAACGGCGCAGCCGAGTTCGGATCATAAGTCATTGCCAAGAAGTTAATCGATTCGACCTCCGGAATTAAATTAATCCAAAGGAAACGCGGAGAGAGAAATGGGTTTGAATGAAAAGACTCTGTTCCAAGTAAAATGGGAAAAGGTCGTCGTTGCTCAGGGCTTACATGCAAACGAAGCAATAACCCAAGACAAAGAGAGGGTAGCATGGATCAGGTTCTTTCGAATCTCCAAGGTTTCTACTTTTGATATAAATGCTATAATGCACTTAACAATTTTCTCAAATTTTGGACCTTTTTTTTTTAGCTTCTTTAAGATTTTCACTGATTTTCTTGTTACGGCTTCGGTGTTTGACGGTTATAGTAGTTATGAGAAAGGAGGGACTGGTTTGGTGTATTAGATTAACTAATTTTTTTTACTCTTATTTGAACTTTTTGCCATAATTTTATATCATATATTAAGTAAATTTATGGTCACTCTTATAGTTAAATTATTTATTTCTGTTGGTAAGCCGTCAAGTTCAATTCAAAATTTTTCCTTTTTCTTTTTTGTGAATTCGATTAGTCTCTTTATGAAATATTAGATTACTTAATCTCAGCATACAAACTTACCCTGACTACTCATGAAGTAAAATATCTAACGACATTATAATTTAATTATTAAATATTAAATTATAATGCTTTTGATATTAATGAGATGTCTCCATATGAATTTTTCTTTTATATAGCATATCATAATTCACAAATTAATTAAGATGACATATTCATGTTTTTTTTTTTATTCCCGCATATACCAAATATAATTAAAGGTCTTAAATTGAACACGATGCAATTTCTTTATTACCAAGAAATTAAAGATAATGATGACCTTAGCTTGTTATATTCATTAATTGTATCTAAACAAATTTAATTAAAGTCAATCTCAGCAGCAACACATGCAGCTGTGTGACTAATCAATTTTTCCATCAGGATCCACATGCTGCCTTCTCAAATACTTCACTCATCCCTTATGGCTGCAACCAGTAAATGGAAGGGTCTTAAACTCAATAAACCTTTTTATTATAATATTGATGGACATTAGTTTGTTTTACATTTGATTGATGAGCTGGGGCTTGGCAGGATAACATTAGATGTTGACTACAGGTAGGATGCTTACATTTTTCTCTTTTCATCTCTTCACTTACGATAGATCGAGGTTTTGCAATCGATCACTAAAACCCATACAGATCAAATTGAAGAAAATAACTTTGGTCCAGAGATAATTCAGTAAGAATTTATGGTGGCTATTGTAAGATCAAGCACATAAGATGACTATTCATTACTTAAAAATTTAGAGCTGCATTTGGACTACAGTCAAAAAAATTAACGATTAATTCAGATTTATATTTAAAAGGTTGCAAGCATATAGATGGTACCATCTGGTACAAGCTAGCTAAGGTAGATCTCTTTTTTGTTTTTAATAGAAAAAAAAAAGGATTGAATATAGCAAAGTCAACTAGTATGTGTTTTGAAGACAAGTCACCCCCTTCGGTTCAGAGAATTAGAATTCAGACATGAAAATGAATCCCAAGGACAGATCTGGCAAAGGGGAGTGCGAGGTGAAATCACACCTGGTACAGGGCAATAAAATCGTGAGTGAAGTTAGCCCTGCTGAATTCCAACACACGTGAAGATTAAATTCTCAGCATGTGCCCCATGAGTCCATGACGAATCTCACACATTCTTTTTAGTGTACACTAGGGACAGCACATAGACAATTTTGGACTTTAGAAACAAATTGTAAATCTACCTATTTGTGAGATGTGAGGGTGTTAATTAATCTTTGAACATCTCCAAAAATGGCTTTTTTCCTTTTTGTCAAATTATTATTTTTTTTCCCTTGGAATGAACAAATTGAATGATCTTTGCTAACTGAAATTGTTTAGAAGCATGCAAAATCAAATAAGTATTGCTCATCAATCTCCATATTTAAGCAGTTTAAGCCATCCATGAAGATTATAGTCGATGTTGATACAGAGTTTAGAGCTATAACATCGAGAGATAGGCAGGGCCGATGAAATTCCCAAAACTAGTAAACCCAGCCCACTTCTCTAGATACTAACTAATAGCCCATGGTTAGCATGTTGGTGCGAGCCAGAAGCCACCTGACCGGCCTGCAAAAACCGAAAGCCCAATGAAATAAACCCATTAAATACAAATAAATCCCGCCAAAATCAGCGTATGGCTAAGCCTGCAGCACCACCAAGACTTTGTTTTACCAGTTCTTAATTAGATATTTATGGAATCATATCTCCTTGTATTTACAATTCAAGAATTACCCAATGTTTTCAGTTTAACCATCAAGAATGTGCGCGTATGGTAGATTTGCTTGGGAGTCAATACATCCAAATGATCCTTCTTAACTTAGATACAGCAGCACCAAATGCTTGATACAATTTGATTTAAAATTAATCAAACCTCATAACTTTTTTCAGAATATAATTCAAGCCCTCGGAGCTAATACAGTAAGACAATGGAATAGATAAATTTATCTAACGATTCTAAGATATACAAATGAAAAGGCCAAATATTTCAATCCACGCTCTTTTCTCTCATCTATTTTTGCCGTAGTCAAACTCTCATGACTGCAAGCAGATTCGATATGGATGGTTAATCAAAAACTAAGGGTGACGTCCAACAGCTTTGCCGCAGAGTAGGACATTGGAGGGAATGTCATATTCGTTAGCAAAACTGCGAACAGGAGTCCAGACCCTCAGGTAAAATTGTTGCCCAAGATACTGCCTTTCCCACATTGCAGACCTCATGTTCCACATGCCCTGGTTGTCCAAGGAGACCAATATGGCGGTCCAAGAATTTGGATATACCTGCCAAAATGTAAATAAAAGAATTAGTAGCAGGAAAAGATCATATACAGAAATGGCCTGAAAGAATGAACTGAGATGACTCAAAGGGGCACTGGAAAAACTGTTATAATGCTAATGAGAGTAGAAGGGGGAAGAATTTAATTGTCTTTCAAGAAATCCAAAGTGAAAACATGAAGACATGGCTCCTAAGTCCTACCAAATATGACAACAGATCAAAGAGCTAACAGTGGCAGTGATAATTAATGTAGAGGCATAACCTCCCAAAATAAAAAGAACATTGTTTGTTTTTGGTCCTTGATGTGGGGGTTACCTGAGTAGTGTGTCTTGTAAGAGCATCGATTAGGTTGTAGGTTCTTCTCTTTTTTGGTGCCCACTGTCCAGAGCCAAAACTGTATAATTGCAATTGGAAAGATAAGAACCTATCCAGCCACAGGAAAAAAAGTAGAAAAAAAAAAAGAGCAGGACATTGTGTCTCACCCAACAACCCAAAAATCATAACCATCAAGATGCCAAGATTGCATGGTGTTTTCGTTGTTCTGAAAGACAACTTCAATAAAATCATGGAGAGAAGTTGGCACAACGGAGGTAGCTACAGTTGCAGCACCACCTGAAGGGAGGTCCTGAATGGAACTCATGCTAAAAACTCCAGGGATGTTGAAATAATCAGCAAGTTTCAGAGGGGTATCAGGATTAACAAAGGAGACACCATTCACTGTGTAACGCAGCTTTCCATTTATTAAAGATCCCGAGTTGGCCAAGACAATTGTCTTAGTTGTTGTTATCTTCCCATAATGGAATGAACCCTGAGGATTAGGCCTGGCTGCATTTGATGTCAAATTCCACCTTCAAGAAAATGAAGGAAAAAGAATCAAATAAGATCATTTTTACTCTAAATTGGATTCAAGAAAGTAGTGCATCAAATCACACAAGTCATATGATCTTCCATCAACTAGTACCTATATGTTCTTGCCTGCTGCATTGACCAATGATATTGGTATGCAGGAGCAGCTGGCAAGGGTCCAGAAACCGGGGTCTGTGAGTTTGTGTAGTGCAACACTGCAGTTGCAGTCAGAACAGTCTTAGTAAATCTTGTGGATGCAACAATGTAGTAGTCCTTTGGCGGCTGATTCAAGGTTACCAAGACAGTTACAGATTGGCCCACATGTACATCAAGAGAGTCATATAAGTTCTGTATCACGTGAGATCCTTCAACCTCAACTAGCTTCATTGTATGGCCCTGAATCCTGAAGTTCAGTGAGGTGGATAATCCAACATTTGAGATCCTGAACATGTAAGTTTTGCCTGAAACCACCACAAACAAAACTTGTTTGGTAAAGGCATGAAACTTTATTGGAAAGAAAAATTATGAGAAAAGTTCACAACAGAATTGTCTTGAATAAATGACTAAAAATGCTATGAATTAAGCGATGAAACTTGATTGGTAAAAAGATGATAGGGGTCAAAGTTTAGGATGACCTTGCTCTCCACTAAAGGTAGTTTGAGTCTGGCCATTTATCAGGACTCCATCAGGAAAGGGCAGAGATTTTCCTGAGTCTAAAGTTTGCTGCAATGTCTGCAAAAGGGGAAAAAACATATAATGAGTGAAGAACACACAGCAAGAAAGTATTTGGAGCATGGCAAGAAGCCCTTCTATGAAATGCAGCTTTAAAACTTTATTTTTTTTAGCATTCTTGTACACATAGATACTCGTTGCTCTTTACAAATGGCACAATACGACAAGTTCAAGCAGCAGGAACTAAGTTGAGACAGCCACTCAACCCTCTAGTTAGTTTCCGAGTTTTTGTCTAATCTCCAACATAATCTCAACTCTAAAATGCAGCACAACGATTTTCATAGCAATGTGGGTAAGGGGGAATAATAACAAGAATCAAGCTCTAAATGGCTAATGTAATGCTTTTTGAAGGGAGACTAGATAGAAATTCCAAATAAGAATTGGCTTAAAACATAAAAGCTAAATCATGTGGAGCTGGTCACGTTGACAAATCCCCAGTGAAATTCTTATATCGTGAAAGATTGCCTTGGCATTGCAAGTATGATAATTTGGCAGTTAGTAACGTGCAAGCCTTTTATAAAAGTTATCTAGCTTATTGTTTCTAATTTAGGAACAATGCCAAAAGAAGGGAAAACAGGGGAAGAAGAAAATGGTTTGCAAGTAAAAAGAAAATCTTAACCTTCTGGAGGTAAACGAAAACTGTGCAAACTAACCTTATGGCTGGTCTTGTACCAGTCACCAATAAGTAGAGTGAAATCTCCATCAGGGTTTGCATAAGGGATTGGAATCACACTTCTATGGTATATATTGAGTGCCCCAAATCCTCCAGCAGCTCTGTGCATTAGAGTTGATGGGAAATATGTGTAAGACCCAATCTGATCCTTGGCCTGGAACTTATATGTATAGTTTGAGTTTGGAGGAATAGGGCAATTGGTTCCCAAAACACCATCCTGCCATGAGTTCTTCCTTTGCTTGACGCCATTCCTGTTGTGATTAAAACAAGTCCTTATTATCACAATGTCAAGATTCTAAAGAGCAGAATCAAGTGAACACAGGAAAATAATGGCAAATTTAGTGTTTAAAATTTCCAAAAGAATCAGTCAATTTTAATACCCATAAAAGATAGCTCCAGAAAAGGCAAGATTACAAAAACTTTTGAAGGTTAAACTTCTTACTAATTGAAATACAAGAAAAAAGAAGACCTCCATTAAATGGAACTATGCAACCACTCGCCCTAATTTAGGCATAGTTTCTTCTACTATTTTTCATTGATATGTTCAAGAAAATTGAAATGAAGTGAATTTACAGGAAGAAGACAAGTCTGGGTTTTTCCATTATTTCCAAGATTCATTGATAGTAAATTAGTTGAGGGTGTGAAAAACAGCAAGGGGAACCAAGATTTCAAGATTTCAATGCAAAGACAGAGAGAGAGAGAGAGAGAGAAGGAGAGAGAGAGTGAAACCAACCATGTCAACAAGAAAGGCTGGTCAAGCTTGTTAATGAGATTCAAGATGATGTTGTTATTAGTCACCACTTCAAGTTTTGGTCCAGGAAACTGATCATTGATAAGGATAACCTTCCAAAACAAAAATGAAAACTTTTTAGAACCTCAGAACATCCGCATCAAGCACATTACTCCAACACTCAAAAAACAGCTTAATTACCAACCTGCTGGGGAACTCCAAGAAGAGACCGAGTGCCATAAGTGACAGTCCATGTGTAATACAAGTAAGGGTCCTCAGCATTCACCAGGGACATACTCAAAACAGCCAAAACTCCAAAAAGCAAACGGAGCATGACTGCTTTTCCCATATTCTTTTTCCTACCTTGAATGCCACTGAACATAAGCAAACCAAGAATCGTTTAGTTAGTAAACTACAAAACCTGGCAGAATTTATGTATCAGAATACATCACCATCTTGCCTGAAAGAGAAACTTATCTCCCTGGAAAGTGAACTATTTTGAGTTCACAATCTGGAGAAGTACAGACTTCTTATAAGAACCCAAGGCGGGAAAAAGCTCCACCAGATATTGGTTGCCTGTCCCTTCTACTGGGTTTTGTTTTTTAAAATGTGAAATTATCGTAACTTTAACACTTCATTTTCTCAAACTATAAAAAAGAAAAAGGAATTTGTTGTTTGATTGCTAAGGTTGTAAGGTTTGACTTAGCTAACATTCAGCGCATTTCACGCGTTTCCGCGTTATGATAATTGCTTCCAGCTTACGTCTATTTCACTCATTCACTCTTTTCTTTTGTAAAAAATAAAAATTTAAAACATTGCCTCCCTGTAATCTCGCCATTGATTATAGCTTTTTCTTTTTCCTTTTTTCTTTTGACCCTGAAGATAAATGAGCTGTATTGTTGGACCTGTTTACCACTATTACTTTGTTCTTTCCCTTTTCCCCCGATTTCCTGGACATTGGAAGTGGGTATTCCCAGAATTTTTCTTTCATTGGCAAAGTAATAGTAGAACAAGTCTGACTTAATTCAATGGAAAAAATTTAACACCATTAGAATCTTCCAACCCTTTGCATTTACTAAATATTAGTAGTACAAAAGATAATGGCATTGGATATGGTTAGCTTTCGAGGTGTTCTATTTTTATGACTGTCACAGGCAGAAATGAATTAAATACTACCCTCACATGCATACCGAAAACCAAGTGGCCCTATCAGAAATTTGTATCTTTAGAACTGACAGTCCATAAATCCTTTTTTTTTTTTTTCCTATTTTAATGGTGAATGGCAGCCATTAAAATCCAATTTCTGAAGTCACCATCCCATTGATCTGCCTGGGTTAAACAATGGGATAAAAAGAATATGAAATTATTAGGAATGTATTGCTATGTGGAAGTTGGGGGTAATACAGTTAAGCAAGTTGCAAGCTTGGTTGTCTGTTTGCACTTTTTTTAGGGTTGTTGGGGGGTTTTTTCTGGATGTGAGCTGGCTTCTTAAAGCTTGAGCAAGGTGCAGCAGGTTTTTCAGTTCAACCTGCCATATAAATTTTTCTACTTGGGCACATGTGCTCCGCAGCAACCATATCTCCCTAGTCATTGCCTCCATTCTTCTCCCACAACTCAAATAATTATAAATTCAAGAAACTGATAAGGTCGAGTCAACCAATTTTACATGTTAGTAAAAGGTTTTCTTTCTTCAATGTGAGTACTATATTTTATCATGTAAAATATATAACATATACATTATATTTATTCAGCATATATTATTTATTTATTAAGTGAATTACGCAATCTCTCTCTTTTTTTTATTTCATCATTACTAGTATATATACCTTAAAAACCCAAATTTCGAATTTCAAAAATCCAACTCATAAGTTTAGTTTTAAGATTGATACTCCCTTTGTCTCCTTTTTCTTATTCTTTTTTTTTTTGGTGATATCTTAAAATAATTTTGTTAGTTTTTCTATATTGTAAATTTATTTTTCATATTAGAAAATATTAAACATCTATATTATAAAAAGTTCAATTTTAATATAAAATACATTAAAATTAAAAATTTATTTTATTCTCTATAAACATAAAAAAAATAAATACTTAATGACGGATAAAGTATTTTATTTATATGCCTCATTGGAAGTTAATAATGTACACAAATATTGTACTTCAAGTAGAGCTAGTGTAGGTTAAATAATTAAACCCCAAGTCTCTAGAATATCTTGTGGAAGTAAATAGTTGGGGTTTTTTCTTTTGTGGTCGAAAAAATTATTCGAGTAAATTTATATGGAAAAATAATTAAATAAATACATTTAAGCCATCTATTAATAAACTATAAAATTTAATATATATATATATATATGCATAAATTATTCTATATAAGTAGAAAAGAGAGAGAGAGAAGAGAGAGAGAGAGAGAGAGAGAAAGGAGGAGGGCCTAGTAAATATATGCATAATGAGTTTGTCACGTGAAATGTTGGCTAATGGATTGGAGCATTTGACTCGAGGGTGGGAACCACGCGGGTTTGCCACTGACGCACCGCTCAATCACCATAATGCGAAGTGGTGCAGCCGAATAGGTGTGGGGGAAGACTTGAATGTGAACAAAGCTAGATTTGCCCCAAATTTTGTGGTGATTCCTTGGATTCGACCGTGTCCCACTTTTGTCTATGACTTGTGCCTATACATTCACTTTTTAAGGTTTTGGTTTGATTATGTTGTCTTGTGTTTAGTTTTTTATTCATACGAAAGGTATTATACCATTGACTATACAATGGTTGCGTGATAATCCTTTCTCAATCATGATTTCGCACTCTTTATTATATTTTAATTTGAAAACTTTTAGATTGAGTAAACACTAAATTCAACCATTCAAAAACTTAAGAGTGGGTATTTAGTTAATTTGATTAGTTTGGTCTTAAAATTTGAAAATCAAATTAATCAAATTTTTATAAGAAAAATAATTGAATTATATCTTAAAATAAAAATAATTAAAACTCATTTATATTTGATCGGTGTGATCTGTTTTTTAATATTTTATATTACACATAAAATATTAACAATATATATTTAAAATATTCTATATTAATAATATTTTTTTATCAATTTGATTGTAAATTTTAAACATAAAAAATTAATCAAAATAATAAATCAAATCAAATAACTGATTAAATTCAAAACTTATTAAATCGAGTCATTGAATTGATTAAAATTGGTTAATATTCACTCTTATTCAAATCCAACAATGTTGTCAATCTAAGCCCTAAAAGTATCGTCAATTTAAATCGAAGGCTCAATTTTTTTGCATAAACAACAATATTGTCGATTGATGATTGCTAGCATTGTATATTCCCAAAAAATTAAGCCAATAAATGAAAAAAAAAGGATGACATTGTCCACTTCCAACTCAAAACCAAGATTCCCACTGGTTATTATGCCCTTTCAAAATACAACTAGGTAGCATTAACATTAGTAGGGAGCATCATTGCCCTAGCAATTACACGTCTCTCATTCTTTTGTATTGTACTCCATGTATCACTTGAGAAAATAATCAACAAGACTTAAGCCGCAAAATAAACAAAAGAAAAGATGGGAGTTGAACGTTGTTTTGTTCTGTTCATTATAGTGTTTGGTCGTGAATGAATTAAAGAGGACAAACAGTTGGGTAGCAATTGATCGAGAGTAATAATAATGATGGAAAGCATGAAGGATATCCCCCACTTACACTGCTCCATGCAATTACTTCCCCCACCTGGATTCATCAATGAAATTGAAAATTGATGAAAGAAAAATACAAAGATTATCTTTGAAAATTCTTTATTTGTAAACAGTATCAGTTATCAGTGTATGTACTTATCCTTGTAACTACATAGTCATCATAATCTCTTTTTTTTTTTTTTACAATTTTGCTCTCCTAGTGAGTTTCTTCTTTGTTGCTCTGTAGTGAAAAGAAAAGCCCAAAAATAGAGTATTCTTTCAATGGATCAGTCATGGTTTTGAAGGAGACCTGCTCCCAGCTAGAGGCAGGTGTGAGCAGTGAGCAGAAGCCAGCTGGTCTCCAAAATGCTGAGTAACTTGGGCCTACGCGTTTACAATTTACATTATGTTTACAGGCCTCAGGCCTGGCTTGCAGCCTTTTCTCTCTCTACTTAGGAGACCAGATTCCCCTTTGTAAGAAAATTACAAAAAGGATTTCAATGGAAAACTATGAGCTGTTGTATGTCGCTCGGAGGAAGAATTTGCCTTTGTGTGCCGTATAAGGATTAAGGAAACTCTCAGTGGAAGCTGCCACGAGAGCTGCATGGCTTCCACGTCTCTCTATACTTCTGCACGTGTAAAACAAACATCTCTTTGTGCTGCACTTTCTTATCAACACCTTAACACTGAAACAATTTACTTTGAAATTTCAAACCATTAAAGAGAGAGAAAAAGGCTTCCATATCTTTCTTTCAGCATTTTTCAGCTTTGTTAGCTTCAATCAGAAGCATGTCTGCCACACCACGATCTGCATTAGGTAAGTTCCACAGCAAGCTTACGATTCTGATAGCTTTCTCTTAATATAACTTATTTTATTGGGGGGCAGATGCTTTCAGAGATATAATTCTATGGAGGAGAAAGAAACTGAGCGCAACTGTCCTCCTCGTTTCAACAGCAACATGGGTATTGCTGGAAGTTTATCAGCTCAATTTTATCACTGTTGCTTCATGGTTGGCCATGTTCATCGTTGCTTCGCTGTTCCTTTGGGGAAATGTACTAAGGCTCCTTGGCAAGTAAGATCTTTTCCCTTCTTTCGTCTTCTTCTTTCGTGAAAACAAAAATATGTGGATTAATGTTGATAGTGTGCATTGCCTTGTGGTGTTAGAGAGCCACCAAACTTGTCCGATTTGGAACTCTCGAAGGAAACTGCCTTGGAGATTGAAAACACTTGTCGAACATTTATCGAAGAAGTGATAGGATGGATGTTTCATGTGACTGTTGAGGGGGACTGGTTAGTATTTGCAAGAACAGTCGTTGGGTTGTTGTTACTTTCCTATGTTGGAAGCGATTTGCTAACACTTCTTTACATAGGTAATAATTAAACTAATTGATAATCTCAATAACCATGCCACTCTCCCTTTCTCTTTTTCCTAATGAAACATTCCTCTTCTTCTTGTTTCTTTCTTTTGTTGTTCGGTTCTTGCAGGCATTAAGACGGCCATGACAGTTCCTCTGATATATGTGAAGTATGGAGACCAAATAAAGAGGTGTGGGGAGAGGGTGAAGGACCAATTCAGAAGATTGTACGAGATGTTTGATGAGAAGGTGATAAGGAAGATGAAGAGTAAAATTGTCAGAGAAGAGAATAAAGAGAAGAAAGTTGAGTAGTGCCTCTTGGATTTTCTAGGCATGCTATCTGTAATTTTTCTTCTTAACGTTGTCACCCTTCATGCGCCCGTTCTTGATCAGCTCCAATTATTAAACTGGCTTTCCCCCTGTTTTATGAATGAATTTCAAAACTTAAATTCTTTAAAAAAAATTATTAAACTGAATAAGTCCGAAAAGAATATTATGGAATTAGCTGAATTTGTGCTAGTATTACAAATTAAATTAGGAAACGAAGCAAGGATCATAATGTTTTTCGGAATTCCATTAAGGGCTAAGCCGAAGCTTTGGGTCAAGCAAGTGATTTTGCTCGACCATTTAAGCTAGCAACCTTTTTGTTGAAACTACTTTAGCCTTCACCCTGGCAGATTGATCATGGCAGGGGCCATAATTTGCCTTCGACTTAATACCAGCTGATGGCTAAAACATGTGACCATTTCCTGTTTACGTACCTTAATTTCCCTTTCCCTGTCATCTTTCACTAGTTTGCTTTGCTCTTTTTTTGTGTTAAGACTCGAGACCTTTGCGTTTTCCTACGTTGACGACAGACCCTGGCAGAGATTTAATTTGCCTTTGATCATAATTAACGTCGTCTACTTCGATATATAAATGTATTATCTTACTTTAATTTCAGAAATATACGTACCAAACAGCTTAGATAGTTTATAAGAACTTATCTGTTGCAGTGTTCTTTTATTGCCCTTACAGAATAGCGGCTTCCAATGGCTAAACCCAACAAAGGCTTGGGCTAAATCTAATAAAAGAATTTAGGGTAATTTCACGATTCTGTCATTGCATTCGAAGACGTTTGCCAAAAAATTTAAAAACTATTTAATAAATGAAACATGGTGGAGAAACTAAACATTAAACAAAATTATTTACAAGGTATAATATAAGGTGAATTCGGATCCTGAAAGGTACTACCCTATAATTTGAGGGTAAAAGCAATATTGGCAGCGATTTCAACTCAAGGTCCAATGGCTAAAGCGTGTTCAATTCTCGTTCTACTATTTCTTTCAACTGCCCCTTTTCTCTAGTATTTTTCTTTTCCTTGTCTGGTTATTTATAATAATGCAATTTGATAAATAATGGAGTAGGTAATAGGGTAGCTATGTATTGAATTAAAGGACCAATCATTTTTCTAATTATAAACAACTCACCCATCAATTTTTCCAGCAAAAATTACAAAATTATTGATTATTTTATCTCAAGACGTTGTTAGTGGGAATTGACTTGTATTTTTAGACGGACCTTTCTCATTTGCTTAGTTTGATGGTTATATATGTGAGAACTTGAGAAACATTTAATTATTTTATGCAAATTGATCAATATTTTTTCCTTTTTATCAGTTAAATCGATAGGAACAAATTAATTTAGTCACACATGCAATAAACCGTCAAAGATCAAAGAAATTACTTCATACATACAATATGACCATTACTTACATCCACTGCCGTTAATATTACATGACTTTGATGTATAAATGTAGTAGTTATGGATAGCTTATAGTTGTTGCATGCCAATTGGTAAAGGTGGGTTACCTATACTTACAAGTTTTAATCTAAGACGAAGGAATTGTTAAGTTTGGATGAAACGTAAATTTTCATATATTTTATAATATAAGATTTGTTATATAAAGAAGTCATGACTTTGAATTCGAGGAGCATACCTATGTTTTACCAGTAACAATATAAAGTTACGAAAATATACATACCTATGTTTTGCAAGTAACAATATAAAATTACGAAAATACACATAAAGAAGCTCGAACCAGGAAAAGTTTTCATTAGTTTTGGAACTTTCAATGTAAGAAGAATACTACATCATCGATGACATGCGCACAATCATAGGTCAAGCTATTACAATCAATATATATCTTTTTCCTTTTCGTGTCATGTTTAATTGATAATCTTTGTGTTCAGCAATTTTCCCCCTTTTAGAAATACCGTGGTGGTTTCTCCCATTTTCATATGATGTCGTGCTGACTCTTGCACTTAACGGACCAAGATAAGTTTGCTTCTAAACTATAGAAATCAAGTTCGAGTTGTAATTAAATATAGACGGAAAGGTTTCCTAGTAGATACAGTACTGAAGTAAACAGACCAGGTCAAATAAACATATAATCAGTTCCAGGGGAAGGACAGGGCAGATTCCAAGAAGCAAAACTTGTTGGAGTTCAACGTAACTATAAATATATATACACCTTATGTTCTTGTTACAAGTTATGTGTAAAAGGAAAACCAGTTCCTTCGTATGAAAATGAACGCTGCTGCATTACGCGATGCTGGTATGGGGGTTACTCTAGCAACCGCAGTTAACGCATTATTGAGAGCCATAGCAGGAGTAATAACGACAACCAAAAGATTTAAACCCCTTCTCAATCACCTCAACGATACAGTTAACTGGATCACGCCCAGGATCAATGAGATAAGTCGGTCGACAGACTCACAGGAAATCGAAAGGTTGTTGGATCTATTGAATGAAGCCAAGGAAGCTGTTGATAAATGCGCTGGGGTACACTCGTGGAACTATTACAAGAAGTACAAGTTCGCCAAGGAGCTCATCGAACTGGATAATTCTATTCGTACAACGTTGCAAGTCTTCTTCCCGGTTATGATTTTGGGGGATACTAGACAAATTTTGGATGCTGTTGATGAACTGAAGCTAATGTTCTCATTTTTCTTTTATATTATACTTGAAGATTTTCAATCAAGTGCAAGAAATACTAGTGGTGTTATTTTTGATCTGATTCGATCCAATGTTTCATTTGAAAATCTTGGATTAAAGAAAATTGCCCAGTCTCAGCCTGCAGGTCAGTTCCTGATCTCTACCTGATCAACTTGCTTATGAGATTTTACCAATATGATTTTGCATGTGCCGCTATCCCTCCCTCGTTTTCGCTCACACTTCTGTTTTGTTGCAGAGATTGTAAACGATATAGCTCTATGGAAGAGAAAGAAGTTGAGCGGAACGCTTCTCTTCTCATCAACTGCAACATGGCTCTTGCAGCAAGTTTATCAATACAACTTCATCACTATTGCTTCATGGGTGGCCATTTTCTTTGTCACTTCATTGTTCATCTGGAGAAACGTAAATCGGTTTCTTGACCGGTGAGTGAATATCGTAGTTAATTTCATATCCGAAATCGAATTCCATTTCTTTTATCTTCCTCTAAATTTTAAATCGGATCAGGGATCGATGGAAACTACTCTTTTTAATCTCAGAGAAGAAGCAACCAAGTCCAGATTGGAGAATATCCGAGAGAAGGTTGCCATGGAGGTTGCAAACGCTTGTCGGGAACTGACTGATCAAATAATAGGATGGATATTTCATGCCACTGATGTTGAGGGAGAATGGTTTGTATTTCCACAAACGGTTGCCCTTCTACTAATTTTCTCCTGCGTTGGAAGCTTCTTTGATCTGCCAACACTTTGTAAAGGTAATAGTACATATAACATCGAAACTTTTCAGAACCTCCATACGTGCTTTTAGCCACCAACCCAAAGCCTCGTTTTCTTTGTTAAACTAATTTTCCTTTTGTTACTGCAGGTGTTATGATGGGTACAACGGTTCCTCCGATGGTTGCGAAGCACGGGGATAAAATGAAGACTTTTGGCAATATGGTGAGGATGCAATCGGGAAGAGTCTGCGAGATGGTCTTGGAGCTGCTGATCGATGCAGTGATTAACAACAGGAAGAAATCAAAGAAACAAAACTGATATTGCTGTTTGTTTCAACACAGGCATATTTGTCTGATCAAAGATCATGAGTTCATCATCAACGCTTTCATCCTTGGTACTGGAATTGGCTTCTATACTTGCAAGTCGCAAATAAATTAGAAAATTCATGGCAACCACGAATGATTTATAGTCATCGTTATTTGCTGAAGTTGTAAAGCTTATTACTCTTTAATTAGCATTACATCGATCCCCAGGTTTCGGTTTAAAATCTAAACTTCTGTTTGCTGAGAATCATGATTTTGAGATCTCCAAAAAAAGAACAAAACACACATCCTTAACTTCAGAAGATTGAAGAATCGAAACTAATTTAGTTCAACTAAGACAATAGGGAAATGCATACGGTGAAAAGATTGATCAACTTCAACCATAAAAACTTCTATAATTTATAATGAACTGGATGACTAAATTATTATATTATTTTCAGACACTTTGGGACCATTGTAATGGAGATTACTTATTAACAAGTTGTATAGACTGAATATGATAACAAGTATTAGTCAAAATAAACAAGTTATTAATAATATTTAGATAGACTAAATATCTTCATATCACCTCTCAGTAATATAAAATACTAAAAAAGTGATCATCCATTTTTCATTAATTTAACATCACATCCTTTGGAGCGAAAATTTGTAATGAAAAAAGTCTTCAATTATTTTGACGGAATAAGTATGTAATAAGAGTTTCTTTTTAAATGATTTTTTCAAATTTAGTTATAATTGTGAAAAAAATTAAAAATATAAATGAACAATTAAAGACGGGATGCATCCGAGCATTTGGTTCATTGATCGGTGCATAATTTCTTTATTTAAAGAGTAAGGTTTGAACCTCACTTTCTCAATTATAAAAAAAAAAAATTAAAGCTGAGATTAAGACTTTTTTTTTTTTGGTAAACAACTTGGAAAAAAAGAAAGAAAGAGAGAGAAACTCTATGTGCCACAGGCATCTTTGTTACCAATACATACATATGCACATATTTACATAAAAGGCCGTCTAAGGGCTAGACCAAATAAAAGAAATTGGGCTTTAATTAGTAAAACTAGACCCAACTTCGGCTTGGGCTCTATCTACTCAAGAGTATGGGCTTTGTCCCGCTCGATCCAAAATTTGTACTGGGTGTAGTTTGTTTTGTTTATTCTCAATGGGGCCGAACATATAGTACCGGCCGGTATCTAATTCGAGTAAGAAAAGTGAATAAGATATGCTGTTCATAAATGCAGATTAATTTCAATGTAAGCAACTAGGTTTCCATGTAAATTTAAAGATTTAAAATAGTTTTGCTTATCTTTCTGAGATCAGATGTAAACAACATAAGGTGGTGTATAAAGTATGGTGTTGTTTCTTCTATTTAATCTTTTTGTTTCTTCTTGTGCAATTTATTGTATGTGCTTCCCTTAAACTTCAACTTTCATGACAGCAATATGCATGAAGAGCTGGTCGAGTCAGACTCTTACAAAACTGTTTCTAGGTTAACAGGTGTAAGTACAAATTGTCACGTGACAAGAAGACTCCACGGACCCAGCAAATACTATACCAGGTCAATACTTGAGATGTTATTTCCATCTTGAAATGAATATACTTAACCTATCTTGCCACAATATTCCCTATAAAAGTTTCCAAGTGAAGCATCAGAGCTTTCCAACCAAAAACTTAAACTTGCTCCTTATAGGAATTTTGCTGCGGTGATGCAGCAATGGCAGCCGGTGTTAGGAACGATGATTTTGGAGCTGCAGCTAGAGAGCTATATGGGGATTTTCTACAAGCACATGATACGACCACTAATTTCATGTCCATCTATGAAATATGTTAACTTACTCCTATCAGTTATTCCAAACATTATGGAAATAATGCAAGTATGCAACTGCATCAAGGACTGATGGCATCTTCAAAGATGATGGCGTAGTTTCCTTGTGCAGCTGAACAATGCAACGTGGCTAGTTCATAACTTTGCAGAGGTCCCTTCGGCAGAGCAGTGGAAGAGGTATATATATATAGCTATCCGCATACAAGGGAAACAGTACTAAGTGGATGCTTCTCTTCAAAGGATCTTCGGGTAAATATATCTTTATCACTCGAGCAAAATTATAGAAGCTACACTGCCACAGTAAAACTTGGTGGTATGGACAACTTCAGTTCCATAAAA
Source organism: Theobroma cacao (assembly GCF_000208745.1). Classification (NCBI taxonomy): domain Eukaryota; kingdom Viridiplantae; phylum Streptophyta; class Magnoliopsida; order Malvales; family Malvaceae; genus Theobroma; species Theobroma cacao. The sequence goes on from NC_030850.1 coordinate 2,304,066, forward strand.
TAATGAAGTAACATTCAGATTTAACTTGAACATTTAGAGGATTCAACTGTTCAACCAAATAACAGGTCTGTCAACAGGACAGCCCACTGGAGCAAATGGCTTCTACCAGTTCAGAATACCAGAAAGAATACTTTTACTTGGGTTCCCTCAGTAAAATATGATCATACCACCAAAATTGATCATTAGAACGTATATCCACATGATCAAACAAGGTATTTAGCAAAGATACACTGTATTCCTGAAGCTGGAATCAGTTTCAATATGCCATAACTTATTATTTTCTACTATTGTATAAACAATGGCCTTCCTACAGTCAAAAATTGAGTTGAAAGGCTGCAGCATTTTAGGCCTGGAGAAAATTGTCTAATGAAGTTTTTGTCTAAATCACCAATAGTCTCTACAAGAACAGTTCCCATCCTCAAAGCAATGGAACCGATTTGAATCCCTTACAGTTATTTTTCTGTCAACAATCTTTGAAATATATTTAATGGCATTATGGCAATCTACACATGTTCTCAAATTCTTGAAAACCTTGATTGGTGTTCCTGGAGGAGTAGCAATAATTCCAAACGCAACCGCTAACTTCTCACTGTGGTATGAGAGGTTTTGCTCCTTCTGCTCCTCCTCCACATCATGCAGCACAAAATTGGTGTTAGGGACATATCCTTCTTCCCTCATTCGCTTTGAAAGTTTAACTAAGAACTCATTTATTTCCTTGGATTTTGGGTGAGTAGTATCTCCCACCAAGAAAACATGTAGCTCTCTCTTGACCTCAATCCAGCTCAAACCTGGTTTCTTTACCACTCCTTTGTCATCCATTTTCTTTCTGATTTTTGCTACTTCATCCCACCTTCCAGCAGTGGCATATATGTTGGCCATAGTAACATAGGTCGCTGGATTTTCAGGCTCTATCTCAAACAATGCTTCAGCTGCTTTTTCTGCCAATTCAAGGTTTCCATGAATTCTACAACCACCAAGTAAGGAAGCCCACAAAAACTTATCTGGTTTCTTAGGCATCTTAACGATGATATTCTCAGCTTCCTGAAATCGGCTGGAGCGGGCTAATAAATCAATTATACAAGCATAATGATCAGCAGTATGGGTTAATCCATGTCTGTCCTTTATTGAGTGGAAATATTCTAGCCCTTTATCAACCAATCCAGCATGTGTACAAGCAGAAAGAACCCCAACAAAAGTAATGTGATCAGGTTTGGTTCCAGATTTTAGTAACAACTCGAAGTACTCCAAAGCCTCTTCAGGCTGACCATTCTGAGCATAACCAGTGATCAAAGAAGTCCATGAAACTAGATCAGGCAGAGGCATCCCATTAAACACCCTTTTGGCATTCTCAACATTTCCACACTTGGAGTACATGTGAACAAGAGCACTAGCAGCAAAAGAAAAAGGATTAAACCCAAGCCTTGTCATGCATCCATGAACCTGCTTCCCTATTTCCTCTGCAGCATGATCAGCACACGCATTCAAAACCCCAGCAAACGTAAACTCATTAGGTCTTATCCCCGATTTCATCAATTCCGAAAACAATTCAAACCCTTCTTCCCACCTCCCATCCTCAAAATACCTATCAATCATTGCAGTCCAAGACACAATATCTCTATCCACGATCTTATCAAAAACCCGCCTTGCTTCCTCTATACTCCCACATTTCCCATACATATCCATCAAAGCACTCCAAACAACCTCATCTAAATCCAACCCAGCTCGCGTTATACGACCATGAATCTCCTTCCCTGTAGTTAAACACCCCATAGCAGCAGAAGCAGCTATCGCGCTAGACACAGTAAATTTATTCAACTTAGAAACCATGCTCATTTCCCTCATTCTGTAAAGCTCTAAAGCTTCTTTAGGCCTATCAAAACGAACATAACCCGAAATCATCGCGGTCCACGAGAAATTATCTCTTTCAGGCATTTCATCAAACAACTTATTTGCTTCTTTAAGCATTCCCATTTTAGCATACCCAGACATCAAAGTGTTCCAAGAACACAAATCCCTTTCACTCATTTCATCGAAAACATTCTGGGCATCTGCCAAACTCCCGCACTTGGCGTACATATCCAAAAGACGGTTACAAATAACTAGGCCGGCTGAAAACCCAGAAATTTTTATATGTTGGTGAACTGATTTGCCCTCGTTAAGAGCTCTGTTTTGGCAGCAAAGCTGGATAAGAGTGGAGTAGAGAGAAGCTGGGGGTTTTTCGATTTGATTGAGGATTTGAATAGCTTCTTTTAAGCGTTTCTGGTTGCATAAATTATGTAATTGGTTTATTAGGTTGTCTTTGGTGTTTGGTTTGAAAAATGTTTTCCGAGGGGAATGTTTATGAATTTGGGTTTGGGAAGAAAACCAAGAAGCGAATATTGCTCTGTTTTTGTGAAACAAAGATAAAGAATGGGAAATTCTGGAATTTATTGATTTCATTGTTTTAAGAAATTTTCGTGTAAAATGTGGTTTTGGCTATGGTGATGATTTTCTAATTTTAGTGTGAAATTTGAAATCAAGACTTTTATAGAGAGATGGAAGCCTGATTCAAGGTGAATTTGGGCCAAAGCACGAGCAGCAAGCTCAATGTTAAACCCAATCCAAAAGAGTGTTTACATTAATATTAATTATAAATACATTTTAATTTACATTTAGTTAAAAATTATTTATTATTATTTTTTTGGGTACTGTTCTTTTCGTCCATCACATGTTGGGACATGGAAGTTGGAAAAGTAGTTTCACTGTTTCACAGTAAATCTGAAGACGTACGCCTACACTTTGTCCTTTTTCTGACTGTGACTAAGGCGTCGGACGCGTTAGTCAAACAACCATTTTAAGAGCTTGAAAGAAGGGAGGCCAGTTTCGTCAACATCAACTCGAGTCTTCACCAGTCTTTAGGTCTCACTATAATTAAAGTAAAGATTCCCGTCCCTGAAGGAAATTTCCAGGAGGCAGGAGCTTCTTCATTAAGGAATATGGGGAATATAAAAAAAAAAAAGCGGATTCCTTTATTTGGGGATTTCTGTTATGTGGAATTCTTGGCAAGTTCAGATGAAAACATAATATTTCTTGAATTTTGGTTCTTGGGGTTTCCATAAAGATTTCTATGGCAGCAGCTATTCTCGGAGAAGCGGTCTTAGGGGCAGTTTTTGGAGAGCTGCTTAAAGCCGTTGTAGAAGCGAGTAAAACAGCTACCCAGTTCCGTGATGTCTTGGCGGAACTGAAATCCACGCTATCATCCATACAGCCAACAATCAAAGCCATAGAATCACTCAACATACGTTATGACAGGGAGCACGAGACAAAACCGCTCATGGAAATCATTTCTAGAGGAGAGAAACTTGTCCAACAGTGCGTCAAAATCCATAGGTGGAACTTCTCCAAGAAGACTTGTTATACAAACAAACTTCGTGGATTGAAGGAAGAGCTCAAGCACTTCTGTGAGATTAATATGCAAACACAGCAAACAAGAGACATCAAAGAAGTGTTTTATAACGTGGAACAACTTGCTGGGGAAGTGAGAAGATTGAGTTCCAAAGGGGCGTCCGGTAGCGACAATGGGACGTTTAGTGAGGTTGCAGTTGTGGGTTCATGCGAACCTCCTAAGCCTCAAGGGGAAGTTGTTGGATTCGATGCGCCCTTGACCGAGCTAAAGATGAAGCTTTTTAAAGATGGGGTGTCGGTCATTGTTGTGTCTGCTCAGGGTGGATCCGGGAAGACAACCTTGGTTCAAGAGCTATGTCGGGATGAAGGAGTCAAAGGTATCATTTCCTGTGCTTAGCTTTGTTTATGCTTGATTTTTAGTTTCTGGTTCTTGACTGGTTTGATTATTAGATGCACATCTGTTGATTTGGTTATGTCACAAGTGGAAACCAGAGTGGAATGGCTAGCTTAACTTGAATAAATTTTGGAAGTAGGAGAAAATGTTTCTTCTGAAAATTCATTTGGAATAGTTGTGAATCCTTTGGAAGACGTTATTTGTCAAATCCAATTGAATTAAACACTTTGCCATGTAAGACTTCGAGTGTAGAATAACTAGATAACTGTTCAAGCATTTGGTAAAGATATTTTATGAGTAATTTTGATTGTAGTTGGAATGATTTCCTTTGTGCGGTCCTTCAACTGGAATTCTACTGAGGCAAGCGATTGAGAAATTTTGGATTCTATTTTACCAAATTTTCATGCATTAAAATCGGGGAATATGTTTGTCACTTGCAAAATGCTATAAATTATCTTTGAAACTTTGCCAGATTTCTAATGCGATGTTTGAACAGGAAAATTTAAAGAAAACATCTTCTATGTGACTGTTTCAAAGGCACCCAACCTGGAGGTCATTTTGCAGAAATTACTCCGGCTTAAGGATTCTAGAATGCCTGAATTTCAGAATGAGGAGGATGCCCTGAACCACTTGGAACAAAACTTCAGGAAAATGGCAACCAATCCCATATTACTCATCCTGGACGATGTTTGGTCTGGATCTGAATCCCTTGTTGAGAAGTTAAAGTTTACATTGCCAGATTACAAGATCTTGGTAACATCAAGATTTGCCTTTCCAAGATTTGATTTTACATATCGTCTGAAACCATTAAATGATGATGATGCTATGACTCTGTTTCGTCACTTTGCATTCTCGAAAGATGTGGATCCTGACATTTCAGATGATCTCGTGAATAAGGTATTTTTATCAATCTGAAGACTCGTTCTAACTTTCACCCCTTGTATGAAACTTTGAACACTTTCATACTTCACTGTTGATTTGCCACTGTAATTTAGATTAAAGATCGAAAGGTTCAAATCTTTATATTTGTATACCAAGGTCGGTTTAATTAAAGTGTTTTCCTGAACCTCCAAAAAATGACTTTGATGTTGTGTAACGAATTTTAGGTAATGAAAAGCTGTAAGGGACTCCCACTGGCCCTTGACGTGGTTGGTAGATCACTTCGTGGGCAACCTGGTACAATCTGGCGACGTAGAGCAAAGCAGCGGTCTAAAGGAGAATCCATCTTTAATTCTAGCAATGAGCTGCTTACTTGTCTTCAAAGCAGTTTAGATGCATTGGATAGTAAGGCAGGAATAAGGGACTGCTACCTGGACCTAGGTTCGTTCCCTGAAGATCACTGGATTCCTGCTACTGCCCTCATTGATATGTGGGTTGAGCAGTACAAACTTGATGAAGATGATGATGCCATTTTCAACCTCCATGAACTCTCTACCAGGAATCTAGTTAATCTTGTAGTCGTGAGGTATGCTAGTCAGTTCTTACTTTCTATCTACTGTAACTTTAGCATCCATGTCCTGCCATTCTCATTTTATTCTCTTCAATCTATCCATATTATAGGGTTTCTCCCGTTGTACCCTATAATTCCATTAATCTGAATGTAAATCAAGCAGGACAGATCTTCAACCTTGCTTCCCTTATCAGATAGGCACTAAGTTATTGTTTATGGTACATGTTTGAATCTCTACCCAACAGATTTCTTTTTGCTTATTCACCAGGAAAGATGCACGTGAAGCTGATGGCTACTACAAAGAGCACTTTGTCACGCAACATGATCTTCTCAGAGAGCTGGCTATCTATCAGAGCAGCTTGGACCCCGTGGAAAAAAGAAAGAGGTTAATTGTAGAGCTAAGCCGCAACAATTTTCCCAATTGGTGGTTGGAAGAAAAGCAGCAAACTCTTGGTGCCCGCCTTTTGTCTATCTCCACAGGTTGTTATCTCTACCTTCAGACACATGCACACACAATAAGAAATTTAGTCCTTCTACCCTAAGTTCTCGTGCCATTTTTTACCTCATCACAGATGAAACATTCACATTCAGCTGGGGCAACATCCAAGCACCAGAAGTTGAGGTTGTAGTTCTCAATTTTCGGACGAAGAACTACACCTTGCCTGTCTTCATGGAGAAAATGGATAAATTGAAGGTTTTGATAGTCACGAATAGCAGTTTCTACCCAGCTGAATTAAGTAACTTTCTGCTTCTGTGTTCTTTATCGAATCTAAGGAGAATTAGGTTAGAGAAGGTGTCAGTTCCTTCCCTCAGCATGAGCTCTTTACACCTAAAGAATTTGGAAAAAATATCCTTATATATGTGTAATATCGGTCAGGCTTTTGGGAATGGCACTAAGAAGATGTCAGATATTTTTCCGAATCTTTTGGAAATTGACATTGACTATTGTGATGATCTGGTGGAACTGACTGATGGGTTGTGTGATCTTGTTCATCTGATGAAGCTCAGTATCACTAACTGCCACAAGCTTTGTGCACTGCCTGAAGGCATTGGAAAGCTGGTAAACTTAGAAGTGCTAAGGCTAGCATCCTGTACCGATCTCGTGAGGTTGCCCGAGACCATTGGGAGCTTATCCCAGCTTAATATTTTTGACATTTCCGACTGCCTGAGCATCATCAACATGCCGGTCCAGATTGGGGAACTGCACAATCTAAGGAAGCTCTATATGAGAGGGTGCTCTAGTTGTAACCTACCTCCAACAATCACAAAGCTTCAACGTTTGAAGGATGTCATATGCGATGAGGAGACTGCCTATCAATGGGATTGTTTCAAATCCTATCTCAGCAATCTAAGGGTAACAGTTCATGAAGAAGACATCAACTTGAACTGGCTCCGGACTTGTTTTTAAGATTCCTCTCTTCTCATGTGGTGCTGGAGCCTCCTTTCTTTTCATATACGTTAGTCTCCTTTACGTATTTATCACCACTCATTGAAATTTAGTGGTTAGGTTGGAAGACACTCCAACCAAACAAATTTATTTTTATTATTAAAAAAAAATTGATTGTAGAACATAATTAAAAAGAAAACCCCTTTCGACAACTTAGCCAGAAAATGAACAATAATTTGGAATACTAAATGAGTTTCAATATGGACAATTAATTTTTTTTCTTACTCTAAACCTGTGGTAGTTACATAATACTACCAAGAAACCAACTCTACATAAAAACTTGAAAGGTACGTGTTACACAAAGTAAAACACTCCATAGCAGCAGAAGCAGCTATCGCGCTAGACACAGTAAATTTATTCAACTTAGAAACCATGCTCATTTCCTTCATTCTGTACAGCTCCAAAGCTTCTTTAGGCCTATCGAAACGAACATAACCCGAAATCATCGCGGTCCACGAGAAATTATCTCTTTCAGGCATTTCATCAAACAACTTATTTGCTTCTTTAAGCATTCCCATTTTAGCATACCCAGACATCAAAGTGTTCCAAGAACACAAATCCCTGTCACTCATTTCATCGAAAACATTCTGGGCATCTGCCAAACTCCCGCACTCGGCGTACATATAAAAGGCGGTTATAAATAACTACGCCGGCTGAAAACCCAGAAATTTTTTTATGTTGGTGAACTGATTTGCCCTCGTTAAGAGCTCTGTTTTGGCAGCAAAGCTGGATAAGAGCGGAGTAGAGAGAAGCTGGGGGTTTCTCGATTTGATTGAGGATTTGAATAGCTTCTTTTAAGAGTTTCTGGTTCCATAAATTATGTAATTGGTTTATTAGATTGTCTTTGGTGTTTGGTTTGAAAAATGTTTTCTGAGGGAAATGTTTATGAATTTAGGTTTGGGAAGAAAACCAAGAAGAGAATATTGCTCTGTTTTTGTGAAACAAAGATAAAGAATTGGAAATTCTGGAATTTATTGATTTCATTGTTTTAAGAAATTTTCGTGTAAAATGTGGTTTCCGCTATGGTGATGATTTTCTACTTTTAGTGTGAAATTTGAAATCAAGACTTTTATAGAGAGATGGAAGCCTGATTCAAGGTGAATTTGGGCCAAAACACGAGCAACAAGCTCAATGTTAAAACCCAATCCAAAAGATTGTTTACATTAATATTAATTATAAATACATTTTAATTTACATTTAGTTAAAATTTATTTATTATTATTTTTTTGGGTGCTGTTCTTTTCGTCCATCACATGTTGGGAGTTGGGACATGGGAGTGGGAAAAGTAGTTTCAGTGTTTCACAGTAAATCTTAAGACGCACGCCTAGGCTTTGTCCTTTTTCTGACTGTGACCAAGGCGTCGGAGACCTTAGCTAAACAACCATTTTAAGAGCTCGTAAGAAGGGAGGCCAGCATTAATAGACTTTCGTCAACATTAACTCGACTATTTTCCACTCTTTAGGTCCCATTATAATTAAAGTAAAGATTCCCGTACCCGAAGGAAATTTCCAGGGGGCAGGAGCTTCTTCATTAAGGAATATGGGGAATATATATATATATATAAAAAAAAGCGGATTCCTTTATTTGGGGAATTCTTGCCAAGTTCAGATGAAAACATTAATATTTCTTGAATTTTGGTTCTTGGGGTTTCCACAAAGATTTTTATGGCAGCAGCTTTGGTCGGAGGAGCGGCCTTAGGGGCAGTTTTTGGAGAGCTGCTTAGAGCCGTTGTAGAAGCGAGGAAAACACTTGCCCAGTTCCGTGATGCCTTGGCGGAACTGGAATCCACGCTATCATCCATACAGCCAACAATCAAAGCCATAGAATCACTCAACAAACTTCATGACAGGGAGCACGAAATGAAACCGTTCATGGAAATCATTTGTACAGGAGAGAAACTTGTCAGGCAGTGCTTCAAAGTCCATAGGTGGAACTTCCCCAAGAAGACTTGTTATACATACAAACTTCGTGGATTGAAGAAAAAGCTCGACAGCTTCTGTCTGATTAATATGCAAATACAGCTATTAAGAGACAACAAAGAAACGTCTTATAAAATGGAACAACTTGCTGGGGAAGTGAGAAGATTGAGTTCCAAAGGGGCGTCCGGTAGCGACAATGGGACGTTTAGTGAGGTTGCAGTTGTGGGTTCATGCGAACCTCCTAAGCCTCAAGGGGAAGTTGTTGGATTCGATGCGCCCTTGACCGAGCTAAAGATGAAGCTTTTTAAAGATGGGGTGTCGGTCATTGTTGTGTCTGCTCAGGGTGGATCCGGGAAGACAACCTTGGTTCAAGAGCTATGTCGGGATGAAGGAGTCAAAGGTATCATTTCCTGTGCTTAGCTTTGTTTATGCTTGATTTTTAGTTTCTGGTTCTTGACTGGTTTGATTATTAGATGCACATCTGTTGATTTGGTTATGTCACAAGTGGAAACCAGAGTGGAATGGCTAGCTTAACTTGAATAAATTTTGGAAGTAGGAGAAAATGTTTCTTCTGAAAATTCATTTGGAATAGTTGTGAATCCTTTGGAAGACGTTATTTGTCAAATCCAATTGAATTAAACACTTTGCCATGTAAGACTTCGAGTGTAGAATAACTAGATAACTGTTCAAGCATTTGGTAAAGATATTTTATGAGTAATTTTGATTGTAGTTGGAATGATTTCCTTTGTGCGGTCCTTCAACTGGAATTCTACTGAGGCAAGCGATTGAGAAATTTTGGATTCTATTTTACCAAATTTTCATGCATTAAAATCGGGGAATATGTTTGTCACTTGCAAAATGCTATAAATTATCTTTGAAACTTTGCCAGATTTCTAATGCGATGTTTGAACAGGAAAATTTAAAGAAAACATCTTCTATGTGACTGTTTCAAAGGCACCCAACCTGGAGGTCATTTTGCAGAAATTACTCCGGCTTAAGGATTCTAGAATGCCTGAATTTCAGAATGAGGAGGATGCCCTGAACCACTTGGAACAAAACTTCAGGAAAATGGCAACCAATCCCATATTACTCATCCTGGACGATGTTTGGTCTGGATCTGAATCCCTTGTTGAGAAGTTAAAGTTTACATTGCCAGATTACAAGATCTTGGTAACATCAAGATTTGCCTTTCCAAGATTTGATTTTACATATCGTCTGAAACCATTAAATGATGATGATGCTATGACTCTGTTTCGTCACTTTGCATTCTCGAAAGATGTGGATCCTGACATTTCAGATGATCTCGTGAATAAGGTATTTTTATCAATCTGAAGACTCGTTCTAACTTTCACCCCTTGTATGAAACTTTGAACACTTTCATACTTCACTGTTGATTTGCCACTGTAATTTAGATTAAAGATCGAAAGGTTCAAATCTTTATATTTGTATACCAAGGTCGGTTTAATTAAAGTGTTTTCCTGAACCTCCAAAAAATGACTTTGATGTTGTGTAACGAATTTTAGGTAATGAAAAGCTGTAAGGGACTCCCACTGGCCCTTGACGTGGTTGGTAGATCACTTCGTGGGCAACCTGTTACAATCTGGCGACGTAGAGCAAAGCAGCGGTCTAAAGGAGAATCCATCTTTAATTCTAGCAATGAGCTGCTTACTTGTCTTCAAAGCAGTTTAGATGCGTTGGATAGTAAGGCAGGAATAAGGGACTGCTACCTGGACCTAGGTTCGTTCCCTGAAGATCACTGGATTCCTGCTACTGCCCTCATTGATATGTGGGTTGAGCAGTACAAACTTGATGAAGATGATGATGCCATTTTCAACCTCCATGAACTCTCTACCAGGAATCTAGTTAATCTTGTAGTCGTGAGGTATGCTAGTCAGTTCTTACTTTCTATCTACTGTAACTTTAGCATCCATGTCCTGCCATTCTCATTTTATTCTCTTCAATCTATCCATATTATAGGGTTTCTCCTGTTGTACCCTATAATTCCATTAATCTGAATGTAAATCAAGCAGGACAGATCTTCAACCTTGCTTCCCTTATCAGATAGGCACTAAGTTATTGTTTGTGGTACATGTTTGAATCTCTACCCAACAGATTTCTTTTTGCTTATTCACCAGGAAAGATGCACGTGAAGCTGATGGCTACTACAAAGAGCACTTTGTCACGCAACATGATCTTCTCAGAGAGCTGGCTATCTATCAGAGCAGCTTGGACCCCGTGGAAAAAAGAAAGAGGTTAATTGTAGAGCTAAGCCGCAACAATTTTCCCAATTGGTGGTTGGAAGAAAAGCAGCAAACTCTTGGTGCCCGCCTTTTGTCTATCTCCACAGGTTGTTATCTCTACCTTCAGACACATGCACACACAATAAGAAATTTAGTCCTTCTACCCTAAGTTCTCGTGCCATTTTTTACCTCATCACAGATGAAACATTCACATTCAGCTGGGGCAACATCCAAGCACCAGAAGTTGAGGTTGTAGTTCTCAATTTTCGGACGAAGAACTACACCTTGCCTGTCTTCATGGAGAAAATGGATAAATTGAAGGTTTTGATAGTCACGAATAGCAGTTTTTACCCAGCTGAATTAAGTAACTTTCTGCTTCTGTCTTCTTTATCGAATCTAAGGAGAATTAGGTTAGAGAAGGTGTCAGTTCCTTCCCTCAGCAAGAGCTCTTTACACCTAAAGAATTTGGAAAAAATATCCTTATATATGTGTAATATCGGTCAGGCTTTTGGGAATGGCACTAAGAAGATGTCAGATATTTTTCCGAATCTTTTGGAAATTGACATTGACTATTGTGATGATCTGGTGGAACTGACTGATGGGTTGTGTGATCTTGTTCATCTGATGAAGCTCAGTATCACTAACTGCCACAAGCTTTGTGCACTGCCTGAAGGCATTGGAAAGCTGGTAAACTTAGAAGTGCTAAGGCTAGCATCCTGTACCGATCTTGTGAGGTTGCCCGAGACCATTGGGAGCTTATCCCAGCTTAATATTTTTGACATTTCCGACTGCCTGAGCATCATCAACATGCCGGTCCAGATTGGGGAACTGCACAATCTAAGGAAGCTCTATATGAGAGGGTGCTCTAGTTGTAACCTACCTCCAACAATCACAAAGCTTCGACGTTTGAAGGATGTCATATGCGATGAGGAGACTGCCTATCAATGGGATTGTTTCAAATCCTATCTCAGCAATCTAAGGGTAACAGTTCATGAAGAAGACATCAACTTGAACTGGCTCCGGACTTGTTTTTAAGATTCCTCTCTTCTCATGTGGTGCTGGAGCCCCCTTTCTTTTCATATATGTTAGTCTCCTTTATGTATTTATCACCACTCATTGAAATTTTGTGGTTCGGTTGGAAGACACTCCAACCAAACAAATTTATTTTTATTATTAAAAAAAAAATTGATTGTAGAACATAATTAAAAAGAAAACCCCTTTCGACAACTTTGCCAGAAAATGAACAATAATTTGGAATACTAAATGAGTTTCAATATGGACAATTAATTTTTTTTCTTACTCTAAACCTGTGGTAGTTACATAATACTACCAAGAAACCAAATCTACGTAAAAACTTGAAAGGTACGTGTTACACAAAGTAAAAATATAAATTATATATATTCAACTGCAAAAACAGAACCAAGCAAAAAGTACAAGACCAATGCCAAAATACAAATGAACAGGAGTTCAACTGGAACGGGATGTGGAAGTTGGGGAGATGACCATCCAATATAGAATCTTTTTTTTTTTTCAGTGATTCCCCATGTAAAGTAGAATTAAATATCAATTTCTTCCACAGATTTGTAGAAAGCTTTCATGCTATGAACATATATGGACACAACGGACCATGACAATTCAGACCAGCATTGTGAAGTATGCACTTCCCCTACAGTCTTTCTCTCCGATACTTTACCAGGCACTCTTACCATAAACTCCCTGCAGCTAGGTCTTCAAAATTTGATATGTGCAAAACAGCTGCACCATTGCGGAGAAGCTGTCTTCTTGGTATTACATTGCGTAGACTATCTCCCCACTGCTATCAACCTCGAGCTCAGATTCAGAATCCAGGTCATCCATGTACTCATCATCACTGCCACCCATGTAAGGGTTGAAGCCAATTGCCACAGCAGCCGGAATGGTGGCCTCAGCAATTATCTGCATGATCGTATCTGTGCTCTGCATAGGTTGATCAGGCTCCTCAAAGTGGTTACCCATTGTGTTCTCATCCATCAGATCAGCAGGGAGATTCTTCAAGAACCACTCATGATTTCTAATTTCAGGAATTGTAATTCTCTGTTACAAAAAATTATCCATTATCAGAAGGTTTAATCACTTTGAAATTATGGTCGTTTCCATACATTACCACCCAAAGCCAAAAAGGCCACTCCCTCTGTCGTCATGTGTCTCTCTTTACATTCTTGGATGCTCATGTCCCAAAATAAGTAGTTAGCTTTGAAAAATCAAGAAACAAATTTAGGATTGGCAGTAAGCAGACATCACTCACAGCTGTAGGATCTGCAACAAAAATCCTTGAAATCAGATGCCGACACTCTGGAGATATTTGGACAACATCAGGAATGGAATACTGGACGCTGAGAATTCTCTGCATGAACCAATAAAAGACATGAGCCAACAGTTTCTTTGGGGAAAAAAATAAGACTAATGCAGTAACAAGGTTCAATAATATACTTGTATGGTCTTCCGAAAATCTTTTGGCTCATCAGGATCCTCAAAAGGATATGCCCCAACCAGCATCACATACAAGGTAACCCCACATGACCAGACATCTGCAATCTGGTATCATAAGACAAAGTCATTCACTCGTTTTACTAATTAAAATATTCTCACATCAACATGCAAATTAATTGAAACAAGCACATAGGCCAAAGTATAACTCACTTGGACAAAAGAACACCATAGAGAGTCAGGTAATACCATTGCTAACTCTCTCTGATGTTAATTTGTGCATATTTGGATATCAATAAATTACCTATTGTTCAAGATCCAGTCACAATTTGTAAATATTTGCCTTGTGTTAACATGGCCCATAAGACATAGTAAGGTTTAAGAAGAGTGTAAAGAAAAGTGCAACCATAAGACCAGTTCCTATTCATCAAGAAATAAAACTACTGATATAAGCTTCACTCTCCAGTCACAGCTGACCAAATAAAACAAACAAGAAACCAACTTCCCATGCTGTCCCTGACAATATACTATATTCAGAAAAGTGTAAGTAACTTCAAACCTAATCATCGACGCTCAACAATAAGAGTTTAAAGGACCAAAATTCATTCCAATACTAAACCAGATCCATCCAACAAATCAGCACATTTTATATAAGCAGACAAATGATTAACCAATTTATGCCTTCCTAGTCAAAGGACTGCCTATGCAGCTGAGGATCATTTCTAGTTAGCATATTTTGCAAACAAGTTATTGATAGTCAACTGAAGTTTTCAATCAACTAACAGGTGAAAACCATCAATTTTATGTAATTTCACCCACACACACAACTAGAAAACAATGACATCTACCTCTTAAGCCTTAACAAGGAATTGCATGTTAATAGTAAACTGACATTCCAAACTAATTTGAATTATCTTGTAAATATACCTTGCCATCATATTCTCGCCTTAGGAGCACCTCAGGAGCAATGTATGCAGGAGTTCCAACAGTAGATTTAGGTTGCGAATGAAGAACTGAAGACTGAGAAGAACAACCACAACCAAACATATAAACATGATAATCATCTCAGAAAATCATAAAACCTATTAGAAACCAAAAGAAGAAATTTCTTAATGGAAAACTTATAAAGTTGCATGATATTGTTCACTCAAATGTACCAAAAGAAATGGAAGCAAATGCCAAGAAAGAAGCAAATGAGCACAAGAACTTTTAAGCAAAGAAAAATCATCATAATCCTATATAGAAGAAGTACAACCTCACCGAAGAAAATGATACTAAATGTTTCACATTATAGAAAGTAGAACCATTAACATCAAGTCCAAGCATCAAACGATAGGATAACAACAAAGATTCCAGCAAGGTATACCTTAGAGTACCCAAAATCACATATCTTAAGCCGAGGAGCTGGACTTCCGTCCAACAAAGTGTTTTCCAACTTCAAATCACGGTGGCATACTTGCTTCATCAAGGGAGAAAAAACATCACATCAATGAGAAAAATAGTTTATCAAGTCACACATAATACAATTTCAACAACAAATAAATGTATAAATTATGACTACCATTGCGTGGCAATAACTAACTCCGGATATAAGTTGTTGAAAGAAGAAGCGAGCCTGCACCAAAATCGTGAATATAGATATAAAACAAAACCACAACTAAAACGGGATTCAAAATGAATGAAAAATAGAAGGAAAACGAACCTCATCTTCATTGAATCTACCAGCAGCACAAATTCTCTCAAAAAGCTCTCCTCCAGATGCATATTCCATTACAATGGCAAGATGAGTAGGTGTTAAAATAACCTAGCATCACAATTTTCCATAAATAGTTAATCACGACATTAACTTAATTTTTAAAAATAAAATAAAATAAAAACAGTAAGTATAAACCTTACCTCTTTGAATCTAACAATATTGGAATGCCTCAATGACCTATGATTAATAATTTCTCTTTGAACATTTTCATCTATCTGTATAGCACAAGTAGCACAAATTTTAATGAGATAATTTATTAATCCGAATATTAAAAATTAAAAATTAGAAACTAAAAAAAAAAGTTAGTTAAAGTAGTTGAGAAAGCAGGAAAAACATTTCCGAAATTGACAAAATTAATATAACCCCCGCAATAAATTCCCGCAACTTAGAAAATATGAAAATCCAGAAACATAAAGCTTTATCTTCAATAAATACCATAATAATCCAAACGAACTTATTTCCATAAATAGAGCAAAACCACAACAACAAGACATCGCTGACTATAAATTTACAAAACTAACCTTATCGCCTCTCTCGATGTACTTGACAGCAACTAGGTCTTTGGTAACCTTATCTCTCATAAGCCGGGCGACTCCGAAATTACCCGCCCCGATATCTCTGACGAAATCGTAACGGTCACTGTCGTGCATGATCGGCATATCCATAGCCGGCCCGACTGTTAGGTCCGCCCGATCCATATTTCTCTCTTTTCAGTGTCCGATTCTACACCTACGACAAGAGCAACTCACGACCACATCACCGAACTGAACCTCAACACGGACGTAGTTTAGTTTAGATGAGTCACTGAGTTGAAAGAGTCGATTAATGAAAAAAAAAAAAAAAAAAAGCGTTTTCGTCTTTAGTTGATCGGCGATCAATAGAGTGGTTCTGCAACAGTGAAGGGAGGAGGCGAGGACTTTTTGGGGAAGCTGAAGTGACAATGCCAAGGAAATATCTGCTAGGTGCAAGGAGGAGAAGAGAAATGCGGCGTCGTTTGGAGGTGGTTGCTCGGTGGGTAACGAATAGGATTGGCTCCTTTTTTAGGCTGTCTTGTTATATATGGATTAATTTGACCTTTTTGCTGCTTTTTATCAGGACCCGAATGACTTAAATATCCCTGATTTGGATAATTTTAAAGAGGAGTCACGTGGATTTGGAATGCTTGGGAGAATTTATTCGGTATTATGCTGTCTTTTACATGTTAAAGTGATCCGACGGTTCGGTTTGATCCTTCGTTGCCCAAATGAACACGCAATGATATATTTTTTTATGATTATCTCTTTTGCTTTCCTTTTTTTCCTAAAAAATTAATTTCCATCAATTAAAATTAAAATGAAGATAATACTATATAGTATTTTATATACTAGTAAATTATTTCATTTCCATATTTCATACATATTACATATAAATCAATATGTTTTTTTGTATGTATCAACAACCTTGCTTAATTATGTATTTTTTATAAATGAGATTAAATTTGATATATTATTCGATTGATTATCATTAAAAATATATTATTATTTTTAACTTCAACAAATCATTCGATGCTAAAGCAACATGCATTGTGTGCTAAACTTGATTTATCACTTTAATTAATCATTTCAAATAGATTTCAATTAATAGATGCACTAACATGTTGGACATTTAATTTAAAACATTAAAAACTAATCCCTAACCTTTAATCTGAATTAATGTAATTAATTTTGTAAATACGAATTATTAAATTTTATATCATATGCGTGATAATTAAAAATAAAACAAAATTTTCTGATTTTCAAGCATGGTTACGTGCAAAAATAATACTTTCAGAAATTAACTTTCCTTTCTATTGAGGAAAAGCATGTGATTGGCTGAGAGCATGGTGTCGGGCACGCATAGTGCAATCACCTTGAAAGGATGTTTTGGTCAATTCAGGTGGAATGGATTGTCCATTCGTGGACAAAGCCTTCGGAACAAAGGAAAGTTTCTGACTTTCAAGCGGTAGTTTTCCAAATAAAGAAATTAGCATGTGGTAAGAATACACCCCACGCAACAAGGAACAAGAACTACACCAATCTAGCACCCTCGATAGACTCGACCTTTCGGAAAGGTCAATGATCCGACGGTATAGAACCTTTCAAAGGCAGCGGTAACGTACTACGTTAAAACATTTTGAAGATTTATAGTTTTGTAGTAGATTGGAAAAGGGAATCTCTCCAGCAATAGGCTGCTTCCCAACGACAAAGAGAGGCTTGTATTTTAAAGAAGCACATAGCACCTTTAAGCATAATTAAGGTAAAAAGCATAAGGTTTAATCCATGGGAATCAAATCGTGATATCTCTATTAAAAAATAATTACTTTTTTTGTTAAGTATTAAAACCATATATATATATATATATATATATATACTACTATTANAATTTGAGTTCGAACAATTTTAATCAGTAATAATAACATTTATCAAAAAATAAATTAATTTGGTATATAATTGAATAATTCCACTTACAAGTTACAAGTCACAATTAAACTTTGTAATTTAAACCGGTTAAAAAGAGAAGAAAAGATGAAAATATTACTTTCGACGTTGAATACGTTTTTATTCAAAAGTTTAATCAAAAATAAAAATAGCCAATTTTATTAGGTTTGAACTGTTTTTTTGTTTGGTTGAAATTATAGAAAAGGTAGAAAAATTGACTAAAACCCACCAATACTTAAGGACCCCACCATAAAAACTCTGTCGTTTTAAAAGGGTCGGATTGCCAATCAAGTTGTTGTTTGTCTTACATTCGTGCACCATCTTTATCAGTAAAGTCCATTTAATGCAGTCTATTTCCGTTGATTAATTCTGGGCTGAAATGATTCCAATTATCCATGTGCTATCTTTCTTTTCTTTTCTTTTCCCAGATTCAGGTGCACATCTTTCCCTTTCATTGGCCTTTTGCTTTACTTTTACTTAGTTTCTTTCTTTCTTTCTCTTTGGTTGAGCCAGCAATATTCCTAAATGGTTAGGACGATAAATACAATGAATATGACATTCGATATTTGTCTTTTTGCTATATTGAGAACGATTGGATATGTGTTGCAAGGCATGTCGTTGATCTGGAGAAGCAATCTCAGCTGTTCATTTTCCTTATTAATGATACCACATTATCAACCAATCAGAAACGACAGATAACTTTACAAAATTTGCTTTCAAAGACAGAGCATTTTGCTGGATAATTGGATATCCTTTCAAATGATTCCACCTACCCAAAGCTTCATACAATTAACACCGTCCATTCTCATATGACATTTTATGGTTTTTTTTCTCTAAATTAACATTTTGTGAATAATAGCTATCTCAACTAATATTCTGTGAAGAGTTTTTATTTTCACAATAAATTATATTATTAATTTTATCTAATAAAATTATCAAAATATTATGGCTAAATACCCAAATTAACTTTTAAATTGTAATAAAAAATTAATTAAGTTTTTTTATTCTTTTATTGTATTTAAATAAATCTCTAAATTTTTATTTTAAATCAAATAAATCATTCTTACTAGCTATTGACTAATTTTTGTTAATCAACTGTATAATTAAAAATTTTATTCCACGTGGTAGATTTTGTATTTAAACTTGCTGACTAGAAATTAGATTTTCCCTTTTTACCTATTCATATATTTAAAAATCTTTAGCTTAGGGATTTGAAAAAAATTAAAAAGCACCCTAATTACTTCAAACTAAGTCTTAATTACAAATAAGTTTTTAACAAAAAAAGCACTTGAGTTTAACAAAAAAACCCAAACTAGGGAGACATTCAAGTAGACTTTTTGTTGCAAATTTTTTTCATGATCATAACACTTTCAAGATGAACATTTGCTTCAAGTATGCAAGAGTCATCTTCAATTTGTATCTATTTCTTAACATAATAAATTTCAAAATGAAGATTAATTTTTTTTGTTTTATAATTGTGTTGGAGATTACAAGGAGTGTTTCGTTGAAAGTTGGGAGGTTCAACTTTGATTTCGGAAAAGTCCTTTCAATATATGGGATATACTGATCATTAATACCAAGCTTCAAATTCTTATTCTAACCATTACACAAACAAGTTTCCAATTGTGAAGCAACACTAAGATTAGCTATATGGAGGGGATGGATTAATCAGAAAGAAAAGGGTATTCTTTAAAGGCTGATTCTTTTGCTTTAAATCCCTAGAGATTATTTATTGAGACAGTAAATAATTAAGAGTTTTAGAATAAGAATTCTGGTAGATTATTGATTGAGACAAGAGATAATGAAAAAGGGTCTTGCAAATTTTTTTTTTTAAGTAGAAGGAACAATTTCACCTTAAAAAGAATTGTTGTTTCTCTTTAATACGAAAATTAATATAAGTTTGCACAAATAAAATAAAATGACACGTGACATGTTATAAAATTGTCAATTGTACCGTTGACTAACAGAAATTGGTGAAAAAAACTTATTTAATTTAAAATAAAATTTTAAATATTTATTTGAAAAGCAATAAAAGAATATAGGTCTTAATTGATTTTTTTTGTATAGTTTGGAAGCTTATTTAAGTATTTAACCAAATATATTATTAATTTAAAGTTATTTTTTATTAATTTTTATTAGATAGAATTAACGATCTAACTACGTGCGGGTTAATAAAAATTATTCACAATATATTAATAGAAAAAAAAATTCATATGGTGCTAATTGAGAAAAATAATAATAAAATATCATGTGAAAAAAGTTGAAATCATAAGCGGTGTAGATAAAATTTATCTTAAAAATAGAATTTATGAGATGCAAGAGATTTTTATGTAATTTTAGATTATATATATTAACAAAGCTAATTATGGTTGTAGAAAAAAAAAAGAAAGATTGAGCAATTAACAAAATAAATCTTGGTCTTTCAATTGTGTTAGGGAACCACAACGAAGTTAAAATACAAGGAATTTTAGCTTAGGAAATAGACGATTTTTACAAACTGTGAACAATTTTACCACCATATTTTATTTTAGCCAAAAGGTAGTAGAAATTTTGAAAGTCTAATTTTTTTTTCTTAAAAAAGGAAAAACTAAAAGAAGTATAAGGCTTTGACCGCAGGCACATTAAGTCAAAGATATATATCTCCTTTTTATTTGTTTGTTGAAGCAGAACGCTTCTTTTTGAGATGCCTTCACATGCTTATTGAATTTATTGTTAGCCTCCGTAGTTAGGGACTTTACCCTACGAAAGGCCATGCGGATGCTTGTTGACACTGATATTCTCTTCTTCAACCATAAATGGACTTTAACATATTAGGTGAAAATATTAATATTATGAGGAAAATGATAAAAACAAAAAGTAAAGTGAAAAAAATAATTTATAAATAATTACATGATTAACCGTCATCGTTCTCATCAACTCTTGTCAAAATTTTTAGTTAGATTTTGGAAGCTTAAATGCTTAAAAAACGAAACATATTGATTTAATTATGCAATTAAATGTGATAATGAAATATGTAATAATAAATTATTCTTGTAAGCGTATAAAAAATTAAATACTTTCCATTATTTATAATGAGATAAATAATAAAAATGAACCTTTAATCAATGGTTCATTTTTCTTATTTAAGACTAAAGGGAGGGTTGGACAAGTAAATGTGGGCTTCAAGTTGGGCAAAAGCCATGGCCCACTGTAGACCAAGAGCATGGGCCCGTTTTATCATTTAATTTATCCAAATTCCCACGTAGGCAATCCTAAGTAGACCATTGGCTTTTAATGCCCCGCCAAGTTGAAGAGTAAATTGGGAAGAGAACAGTCAAACTGCTTTTGTTCACAATCCGCGTATTAATTGACTTCCCAATCGCATGTGTTTCTACTAACTAATAAGAAAAACCTCTCACGCAGGAAGCTTCCACAAATTTGATGTCTTAATGTCAAAAAGTCAAGCTATTCAGCCGAACTTTAGTCGTAACCACCAAACAAAAACAATTGGACCAAGTTTAAAGTCGTGTTATATTCCAAAACTTCTGTTACAAGTACACTTCGTATAGCAACTTCAATATAAATTCAAACAACTAACCAATTAATTTCCAAAAATAAAAAAATGAATATTTTTTTATTTACGTCAATAATGATTATTATTGTTATCGTTAACACCAAACTTATTGCCCTTGCTTATTTTTTATATATAAGTGCGTGCCATTATTTTAATGTTGCCGCCCACGTCTTAGGCCCAGCCCATGTGACGCGTGTACAATGTGGCCACATTTCTGAAAAAAAAAATGGAGAGGGATACCACTAGGAATTTCAAGGTAAATGCGAGGGCAAATCAGGAAGATAAAAAAATCCTTCCTAGAAGGCCACGAGCTTTAAGTTCTGTAGGCCCCGCAACCCGCCTCAGCTTTCACAAACGAGTAACGAGAAACGGGTGAGCCAACCTTTTCACCTATTTTTCCAATTTTGTCCTCTTCGTTTCTTCGCTCTCAACACAATCTCCGCCACCTGACTCACCGAGTCCCTAAAACCGAAGAGGAAAAATAGTAGGGTGGGACTCTTAAACCGAAATGGTGTTGGACTCCGAGCTAATCGCCCGGCTCCGGGAGTTCTTGAAAGAGTCGGACCTGAACACGACGACGACAGCAATCGTACGGCGGAGATTGGAGGAGGATTTCAGGATTGATTTATCGGAGAAAAAGAAGTTTATTAGGGAGCAAGTCGATTTATATCTCCAAAGCCAGTTCGAAAATGCCGAAGAACAAGAACAAGAACAAGAGGATGAAAATAACGAAGAAGATGACCAGACGGCGAAGATTAAATCAGAGGAAACCGACGGCTCTGATTCGAACGAGGAAGAGGAGGAGAGTGAAAGAGCAAGGAATAAAAGGGCTTCCGCGAAGAAAGGGTCAGTTATTTATTTATTAATTAATAATTATACAAAATTTCACGTAATAATAAATCAAATGTATTTGTTTATTTTTAAAAGTTTTAGATGATGCGTGGTTTAGAAGTTAATTGTGAGGTTATAAGTTGGTTATAGTTATGCTTAGTTTTATCATAAGTGTAATTTGGATTTTTTTAAGCCTTAATTATTATAAATATTTTTTATAAAGGGTGTATTTTTTTTAAGCATATAAGTTGGGGAAAATGTTTTGAATGTCAACATTTGACAGAACCTGTTTGTGTTAATCTGAACAGGTGTATAATTTAAATCCAACTCAGTGAGTCACTCTCTGAGATTGCCGTGGAACTCTTCGCTACAAGGTTGATTAACCATAGTTCTAGAAATAAAAGGATAACAATGATGTGTTAAAAAAATTAATGCAGACATGATTTTAATATTTTATTGTCATTGTAGAAAATGAAAGTTTCTTATAATTTCCACCCTTGTTGATTTGGAGAAGCTTAAACAAATTTTTTTTTTGGAGTTGGACGAAATTTAATTAAGTGCTTTAGGAGTGAAAATTTTCCTTGAAAATGCTTTAATGATCTCACTTTCCATGGCACTAGGTTATTTGATTAATATATAGCTGCTCCAAATTCATGTGCGCTTATTTGTCCTTTGACACATTTTATTTCATGGAGACAATTTTTTCTCTTTTCCCTTTTGTCTTATAAATTGTAAGGTTTTTGCTCGTGGTCTGTAAGTGATCTTTTTTCATCCGAGGCACTACTGATAGATAAGTTGTACAGAAGGGTATTTTGTTGACTGCAATGCATTAAAACAAGGGCAAGCTACCTTAACTTCTCTCTTTGTAATTAAATTTGGCCTTTGGAACAGGAAATGCAAGCCTTTTTGTGCACCCTATTGATTGTGCATTTGATCTTTGGTTGTTAAGGTGTAAAATTTTTCAGCCTATATTTTGAAATATGTTTTTTTGCCCTCCTTTTCTCCTTCATTGAATCTGTTGATTTAGACTCCTGAAAATTCTCGACAATCTGAATTTTCTTGTTTGTTCTCAATCTTTGATGTTTTCGGGGGCTGGAAAGGAGGAAATGGGTTGGTTGTAAACTTGTAATAATACAGACTCCAGTTTTGCCCAGAAAACAAGACAGATCAGCTTGTGTTTAATGATGTCATTTAGATGACTTCAGATATTTCTTATCTAAAGTGCATTATTTGCTTCAGTTTTGATCCAATAGTCTGTTTGCTTGTTTGTAGTATTAGCAAACAACAATGGCTGCTGCACCAGAGTAGCAGGATTTAATGCTATTTCATGTTGGATAATGAGCATATTGAAAAGTGATTTTTGTGTGAATTGTTCATCTTTTCTTCAGCTTATCATCTACCTCAAATCCACTAATTTATCTAGAATATACCTAGACGAAGAATTTTCTCTCTACATTTGCATGCAAGCTTTGAAGTTTAGTAGGGCTTTGAAGCAGAGGTTGCAATTGCCATCAAACTTATAGATGCTAGTTTACGAATTTATGATTGTATTAATTTATAATATAGGTCAAAAAGAGTCAATAATGAAGTTAAGAGAAGAGGAGGTGGTTTTAACAAAGTATGTAGCCTTTCACCACAACTTCAAGAACTTGTAGGAGTGCCTGCATTGGCGAGGACTGAGGTACCTCTAAAATGTCCTGAATTTCTTTTCAGTTTCTTTTTTGTTGATTACTTAATTAAGGGAGCTGCTTTGTTCTAAATTGTCTGTTTAATATTGGTGCTAGGTAGTCAAGCAAATATGGGCTTATATTAGAGAGAAAAATTTGCAAGACCCAGTTAACAAGAAAAATATAATTTGTGATGAGCCATTGCTAGCACTTTTTGGTGTTCGTTCCATTGACATGTTTCAAATGAACAAAGCCCTGTCAAAGCATATCTGGCCCTTGGATTCAGATGAAGGTATTAGCATATCTCTTTTGCATTTGCTAAACATTTTAAGATGGCTTGATTTGATATATTAGATTTCGGCTCAAATTACTTGACTCCTTGAAACTTGAGTAAAAACTGCCGGTTCTCCATATAATTGGCCATTGCTGGAAATGAGGGCTTTATTTAATTAAATTTCAACTAAATGCAGGTGCAATATCTTTTGTGCCATGATCAATATGCTGCACGCGTTTTTTAATGTTCATCTTTATAAAGTGCTAAATTTAACTATAGTGGCTTTCATGGCACAGTTGTTTCAGTCAAGTCAACAGAGAGGGAAAAGCAACGTAAGCACGTGAGAGAAGAAGGTAGGGATGGTAAATGACTAAATTAAAGTCTTCTATTTGACTCATGATGCATCATAGCAGAACTTGTTTTGTATTGATATGAGAAGTTAGTATTGCTCATACTAACAACTTGTCTACCTTTGCCAGCAATACCTTGCAGCTAAGATTTTGCTTCCCCACTTTGAGTGCAAATTGGTAAATTGGTCTTTTGACTGTTGTTTCCTGAAAGAACCTTCTCATTTAGTGCTGTTGCTAGAGACATCTATTGCTGCTAATTCTGGCTTGCTTGTGTATTTGGCTCTCATATATCTTTGTGTGCTTAGTCCTGAACATCCTGCATGTTTTGAGTCAGGTTTTCATTGGTTGTTTGCTTGAAATAATCTCCTCTTTTATCCAATCCTGAACCGGCAACGTAGTGATATCAGTGACCTTTGTGGCTTTTGCTGCCCTCCTCTGTGTCCTTCTGTGCACGCATGTCATGTGTCTCACTATATGTATAATGTATCGGTTAATTTATTACTGTTGTTGAATTATGATAAACATGTTAGTAGACAGTTCACTATCATATATTCTTACCTCTCTGGTTTGCTGTTTTCTTCTTTGCCTTTTCAGATCCAGATGAGCCAAAAAGGAAGGAAAAGCGGCAGAAGGGATTTCTTGCTCCTCTTCAACTTTCGGATGCTCTGGTGAAGTTCCTTGGTACTGGAGAAAGTGTGCTAACGCGGGCTGATGTAATAAAGAGAATGTGGGATTATATAAAAGAAAACAACCTCCAGGTATCTGCCCTATCCATAGGGTCCTTTTACTGAAATTGTGATCCTAAGCGCATATAATAAGGCATAACAAGAATTATTATCAAACTTTGTTTATTTGTTTTGGCTTTTGCATGAAGGATCCATCTGACAAGAGAAAAGTAATATGTGATGAAAAGCTGAAAGAACTCTTCGAAGTTGAAACCTTCACTGGCTTCACCGTATCAAAGCTCTTGGCGGCTCATTTTCTTAAGACCTGACAGTGAGATGCTCCGCAGAGAAACAGGGGTTTTTGTCTGAGATATAGTTTCATGTTTCCAGTCCTTTCTTCTAGTATTTCTTTTCCCGTAGATACATGAGTGTATCTTTGCAATAGAAAACCTGAAATTTAATTGATTGGTTCTTCAAGAGGCTCAGTGTCAATGGGCTTTTCGAACTGGATCTTTGCGTGTAGGCCATGCATTTACAAAAATAGGTACAGGGACCTTATCTGGTTGAGAGATAACCAATCAGTAGTTGTAGCAGAAGTGAAAATATCAATTGAATTTGTTTCTCTCTTTTTGCGTGCATTTGTCTTTTTAATCTACCCTCATCGTTGTGCAATCTCAAGCCAAGACTACTAACTGCTAAAATCGACGGTCTGGAAAATAATAGTTCCGTTGCCGGGGATCGAACCCGGGTCTCCCGGGTGAAAGCCTGACATCCTAGCCACTGGACGACGGCGGATGGGGAATCGTGTTGGGATTAATGGATCTTACCATTCATTAAAACAATTAACTTATATCAACAGTATGCTGAACACAATTCAAAATTGAAGAACCTACCATCATTTGGTTCCAACCTTATTACTTTTACAAAGAGCTCAGCTGCAGCATTCAAGTCATCAACGGAGACCTGAATGATTTTTATTTTTAAGCAAGTCCATTCCTGGGTGAAAGTTTAAAGCAAGGGAGAATTTGTTGTAAGGCAATCTGAGCAGGATAACCACACCAATCTGGCTAGTATCCTATGAAATGAAAAAAAAGTCTGCAGCAGGACCATATTCCACTGTTGTTTGATCAGTTTTTGGACAATGGATGTATTATTATAGGATGGCTTCCATTTTCATTGTTCAACATGATTAATTATTATCAGTAACTTGGTGCGATGAAATAATAAAATTAAGATAAGAATATATGTATATATATATAGAGATTTGATAAATATCAGAACTCAAATTAATTTTTATGTGCATAAATATAATAAAAATTGATTGCCTTGACGAAAACATCAATTTTAATTAATCAAACATTCAATGTCAGAGATAAATGCATTCACGAGAAGATGGAATATGTGGCAACGAGAAGAATGAGAAGTTTAGCCAAGACCAGCCCTCCTTATAATATGAAATATGAAATGCTGAAAATTTAATGAAATTAACTTTCCTTTTATATATATATATCCATTATTTTTGCAAAAAACTTGTTTCCTATCCACTCATGACTATTAGCTGCATTAGTCTCTTCTCTTTTCAATTTAATGAATGACATTTGTCTGCTATATACTATTGCACACACATTGATGTTATATTTAGAGATATAAAATTTAAATTTTTTCTTTAGTTTGAAAATGATCAGAAATTTTAATATTAAAATAATATTTGGTTAGACAAGAAGCATTTAAACAAGTTTCACATAGCATTACTTTAAAAAAAAAAAGTTTCACTTAGCATTAAATGACTATTATCGACTAAAAAAACATTAAATAAACATTACTACTGATTTAATTTTGAGTCAACCCTTTATTAGTGGACCATATATATACACATGAACCAGACAACAATTTGTCATTACAAAGCAATAGCTTTGTGTATATGACCGTTCTTACAATTTCACGAAAATTAAGTTTTCTTTCTCAGGAGTTAGTTCTGTATATTTCACAAAAATGAAACCATCTTTTTACTGAAAAAAAAAAAACCATATCATACTATTACAAAGCAAATATCGATTATGGTGAGGCAGCCTTAGTCAAAACCTCTGACGTGTTCTAAGCTTTCTTGTTATGGCAGCGCAAGAAATGCGATACAAGAAAATGGAGAGAATCGAAATAATCTTATTTTTTTTTTAATTTACTCTTATTATGTACTATTTTAATAATTTGAGTCGTATATTAGTGTTTTCTTTGGAAAAAAATTTTTTAGGATTGTCACGTAAAACAAAAAAATTCATTAATCGTTGGGTGTTGAAAAAAACAAAGAAGTTAATGAAATTTTGCATATTAATATTTTGTTTTTAAGAAAATATCTTTTTAAAGTTATTATAAAAACTATTAATCATTTAATTCATTTAATAATACAATTTGCACGGATGATTATCAGCTCCAGCGGTTTTTAGGAGCAAATACGGGGTTCGCCCGCACCACTAGAATGGTCTTAGGGCAAAATGGGCAACGCCAATCTCACAGAAGATAATTATCGGCTCTATCGCGATTGGAGAGGTGGAAATGCTTTTCGCCAAACTTTATAGTCATCAGAAGCAAAAGCCCACGAAATGTAAAAGGAAACCAGTAGTGGCTTACAATAACAGAGTGGAGTGAAGTGTTTTCTGGTTTGCTGATTTTAAGACAAAAGATTGGAGACCACGAAGCCACTGGACCACGACTTCAGTGGCATTTCTTAAAAAAGAAAGGGCACGAGGAAGAGCGGTTGCCATGAGAAAGGAGAGACAGAGGGTAGCAGAAGATGGGATGGTGAGAGAGAATGGGATGCAGAGATAGAGAGCGGGAGGAAGGAGAGCTTAGCTAGAAGACGATGGGATGGTGAGAGAAATGGGTTGGAATAGGGGAAGGGGTATATATACTAGCTCCACATGACTTTTAGCTCAATTAATTCCCTCTCTTTTCAATTTAATCAATAATTTTTAATTTAATTGGAAAATGATAAAAAAAAAAATTAGTAGAGCACAAGCGTTTAAACAGGCTAGAAAAATATTAAATAAATATTACTATTAATTTGATTATGGTGAGGCAGCTTTAAGCTTTATCGATTATGATAAGGCAGCTTTTGTCAAAATCTAGTCCATCAAGTGCTAAAGTTTTTGTCATAATTTAAGTTGATCATCTCCTAATTACAGTGCTAATTAATTATGGGAGGTTAATGTCTACTTCGATCGATGCTTTTGTTTTAGGGTTTTAATTTAACACAAACAGTTTTTCGTGCTTCCACGTAATAATAATAAGCTCTATATAAAATTTAAATATTAATTTGTATCAAGTTCAAAAATAGTTGATTTGACAAGTTGCCCAACAACATTGTCAAAGGTAATTTCAGAATTTTTTGCCATTTTCTGCATTGATTTACATGTGGGATTTTGTATGAACGGAAAGACTGTCGAGTACAGTCTCCAAGGCACGAAATGGATCATGATTTCGAATTTTATAATTTAAGATATAGACATTTTAATAAATGGTGTGCAAATTTTTCAAATTATTTTAAGATTATCAAACATGTATGTTTCTTTAAATAAATTAAACTTTTTGATAGCAAAATTAGTTCTATAACAATGCTAATAGGTTTATACTTTAGTTTACGATCTTATTAACGAGTTAAAATGATTGGTAACAATCGTGTGAAAAATATTGTTGATATGATGTTTGTCATGGATTATGGTTGTGATTGTAATTAAAAGTGACAAAATTTTGTAAATTTTAAAAACCTAATCTATGATTTGTACAATATTTGAAGAATGATATATATATATATTTTTTAAGTATTTGAAGAATGATATTTATTTGTCTAATTTATGAATTTAAGAAATTATTTATTTTAGATATAATAATTCTTTTAACTATTTTGAATGTATAATTTATTGAAATGTTATTGATCCATGCATATAATATATAGATTTATATTTAATGCCTTAACAGTGTATAGTTTCTGTGTACTGTTAGCTCACCGAAATGTGTCATCTTATTAATGAGATAAAATAAAAAACTTTCAAGTACTTAAAATTAAATATCAAAAAATTATAATGATTAATTAATAAAAAATAAAATATTTTCACTTTTCTATTTCTTTCAACCGTTCTTTTTCTTATTCTCCTATTTTCTATTTCTATCTACCTCCATCATCTTCTTCTCTTCTTCTTCTTCGTTAAAATTAGGCTTTGCAAAATTTTGTAACTAAAAAGAGTAATTTTTAGATTTTTTTTCTTATTCTTTAGAGATTGAGGAAATAAGATTCAAATAAATAGATTTTAAAATTTTTTTTATAAAAAGGAAATTCAAACTTAATTTTTGCAAAATAGATAAATTAATATACCAACTATGAAATCAAATGATTAAATAAGAAAATATTTATATATATTTTTTAACACCATAAATCTTTTACATTTAAACATTTGACTTATTAATAAGTATATATATCATCCACTTAAATATTTGTATTTTTCAAATATTTTTTTTCAATTTAGTCCCTAAACACTTCAATTTTGTTCAATTTAATCACCGTATTATAGATTTTTGTTCAATTTACTTCTTATGACGTAGCACAATTTTTTTTTAAAATTTGTTCTTGATTTGCCATGTCAGCATTGTCACATAGCATTGTCACGTGGCACCGATATGTCAACTTGTCGATGCCATGTCAACATTGCCACGACATTATATTAGTGTCACGCGGCACACCATGTCATCACATTGGTACCACATGACACTACAATGTCATCATGTTGATGCCACATCACCAAAAAGTGTCATGTCAACACTGACGTTATTTTTTTAATTGTAAAATTAAATACAATTAGGAAGAGAGATTAAATTGAAGTAATTTTTAACATCGATGAACTAAATTACTTTAATTTTGAGTACATTAATTAAATTAAATAAAATATATGAGTACATAAACTTGATGGATATTTTGATCAAAATTTGAGCAGGGTGAATGCTCACAAAATTTTAAGTTGTTGTCACATTTGCTACGGCGCCTGCAAGAACTAAAAAGTAGTAGTGGACATGGTGGCAATGACAACATTATTTATTTATTTTTAACAAAGGACACAATCTAAAAAAATAATAAAAATATCAACTAAGGAATTATTATTTTCTACATTGTCCGTGAAATTTTCAAACTTTACAAATAACATTGAATATGATGACATAACATTTCACGAATAATGTAATAGTAATGATAATATGACATGATCAAGTATTAATATGGATTTTGTAAGTATGGATTTGGAATTATCCAATGTGAGCTAATGATTTTAAATAGGATTGGAAAATGAACAAAAAAAAAATACGAATAGGTTTTTAGGATTAGGGAAACAATGTCGTGAGATTGATAAAAATTGAATTTCTATACTTAATAATTTAAAACGTTGAAAGGAGTTTTATGAAATAAATAAAAAATACAAATTATCATTAACAGATCATCATATTTGAATGCCACGTCAGCAAGAAAATACCATATCAGTATAATTAATAAATTTTTTTTAATAATATTAACAATTAGACTAACATTGTTAATTTAAAAAAAAAGGACTTAATTTTTACAAATTATTATATAATAACTAAATTCACCATTATCATAGTATAAAAATTAATTACATAATTCAGTAAAATATTTTAATAATATAATTTAATTAAATGAACTGGACCGAGCTCAAGTATGAATTCAGATTTTAAAGGTGTCAAGTAGGCTCCACCAATCTCATCCATGACACCTCTACTATAAAACGATTTTATAATTTTATTTGGACCTTAATCTATTGTAATTGCATACAAGATTTTTCTAATCCAATTTTTTTTTCTCTCTTTCATAGAACCTAAATTTAAACTCTAGATCCTACAATTTTGAGAATTAATTTTTAGGAAAAAATCATCTTATACACATAAGCTGAATTAGAAGATTGATTTTTTTTTTTTTGAATTGAGAGAATAGGGGATTTCAATTATGTTCTTTAGGTAAAAAAAAGTAGACATCAATTAATGAGTTAATCATGTATCAATCAATGAGGTAAATGCTTGAGTACAAGATTGACATGTTGTATTTATAAAAATTAGTTATTAAATAAAAAATAAAATGAAGTCTAACATCAAAAGAAAATATTCGTGTTATTCCATAATATGCTTTATTTTCTAGATAAGTTTAATAGCTCATGATAAAGCTTGGCAAGTTGCACTCTTTTCTTTATTTCATTTTTTCTTTGTGATATATCCATTTCCTATTTCTTTCCTCTCATAATTCTCATTTTCGTAACTAAAAAAGATGCAACGAAATAATGAAAAAAAAAAGAAAAAAATCTGTTTTGCTACAACTTTGAATTAATTAATTATTAAAAAAGTACATCATATCCAGTGAATTTATTTTTATGCACATATTGCTCAACATAAGAAAAAAATAATAATTATCAAATAAAAAATCTCAGCATCAAGATTTAAATGACATTTATAGAGAGGAAGGAGAAGCTATATACCGCAGGATCAGCCCCACGAAAATACAAAAAAGTTGATAATAATGCAATAAAAAAGACACAACTGATGGTCAGAAATGGTTGTCATCTTGCATCAAAAGGCATCTTCTCTATTGTCCTTCAACAACGAAAACAAAAACCAATCAAAGCCCAACACCAACAAAAGAATCCTTATCTTGCTATCACATATTTATAGATTAGACCAAACAAGTCCTTAACCTTTTTTGTGTTTTGTTGTTTTTCTCCTCCTTTTAAAATCCCACATGTGGAAATATTTAAAAACTTAAACCACTAAATAAACAAATGGATGCTTTTAACACGTGTCGGCCACACAATGAAGAGAATCTCGATAACGGGAATCGGAAACGATAAAACCAATGAAATTTCTTTTATTTCTGGAAGACGCGATTCCCTTGTAACGGACGGGTATGAACAGAAGAATCTTTACTCTTTCCCTTAAATTTCCTTGCCACGTGTTCTCACTTGATTGGTTGCGTTTCCCTAGAGATTCTTATTTTGAGAGCCCAAAAAAATTAATTCCTTTCCATATTCAAATACCCCATCCCCAAAATAAAAAAATTAATAAAAACTATTATAGAAAAAGTACAATAATAACAATAACAATCAAATAAAGTCACTTTCTCAAAAGAATCTTTCACATGCCTGGCACACCTTCATAATTTATTTGTTTATTTTTTCCATCTTGACTAATAGGTCAAGGCCAAAGTTTCCAAGGGGCACTTGATAGATAGGTTTGAATAAATGGAGTGATCATATAGGGTATGCATTCACCTTCTTCCTTGAAAGAGGATGGGAAGGAATAAAGAGAAAACAATTTTTTCTTTATTTTTCTTAATAAATAAATCATATGAATTAAAACTTAATTAACTATTCTTTTTTTTTTCCCATAACTACCCATCATCTCATCATGCTTGATAGCAACAATTTTCCTTTGTTTTAGGTTGGAAAACTTTGAGGTATGTAACTTATGTTATGGGGTAATTTAATTCTTATTTAAGATATCATATAATGTTGACATTTGGGATTTCTATGCATTTAAGTCATCAATGAAATCTTTAATGACACAAGCTTTTCCAACAAGATTCACGAGATTAATGATTTGGCATGTTAATTAAGTACACATACGCATTATTATGATGGTCTATTAATATTATTGATTTTTTATTAAATAAATTTGATTTTGATAATTAATTTTAATAAATTATAAAATTTTAAAAAAACGTTGTTGAATTTCAAAATTTTTAAAGTAATGGTAATAATAAACAAAACAAAAACAAACAAAATGAGATAAAAAGAATAATATTTAATTAGGAATAGTCTAGATGCAAGGGTATTGTTGGCAATAGGAGACTTTTCGTTGCATAAGAAAGAAAAATCTAGGGACACTCGATCTTATCCGATTAAGACAAAAATGCCCACAAAAAATGCCGAAAAGACCGAATTGCCATGAACCTCTTTTGTCAGCACATCCCAGTTTACATGGGTCAATTGTTTACGGTCTCTGTTTAGTTTTTTACACCGTCGAGTTGGTCAATCCACACCTACCGAAGAATCTTGACAAAGTAAAAAAGTAAAAAAAATGTAAAGCAAATTTAATTTCATTTCAGAAAAGGAGTTAAATGAAAATAAAAAAGGTTAAGATTTTTCAACAATTCGCCGCGTGGGCTGTACGGAACCTAAAAGATTCTTCATAAAAAAACAAACTCGCTGAGTTATATGGTTGAGTTACCGAGTTACCTTTAAAATACGCGACGACCCGTTTGAGCAGCAGGCAGCGAATCTTGAATCTCTCTTTCAAGTCTATATAAACATGACTTGCTGTTCTTTGTCATGTTTATCCGGGCAATGTTAGAGAAAGAGAAAAAAAAAAAGGAAAATAGCAGAAAAATAGGAAAATAATGGAGTTGAGCTTGGATTTAGGTTTAGCTTATGTACCGAAAAGCATATCTGAGTTTCTGAAAGAAGTTTCAAACATCAAAAATGGGTTTCAGAGATTATCAAAGATCAGTGATTATGTTAAAAGATTGGAAGATGAGATGAAGAAAATTGATGC
Organism: Theobroma cacao; assembly: GCF_000208745.1. Lineage (NCBI taxonomy): Eukaryota > Viridiplantae > Streptophyta > Magnoliopsida > Malvales > Malvaceae > Theobroma > Theobroma cacao. The sequence goes on from NC_030850.1 coordinate 2,337,510, forward strand.
TTTTAAACGTGAACTTCCTCTTTGCATGCTTCTCTTGAAAGATGGTATTTTATTTTGTTTTTATTGTCCTTTCTTTTTACTGATTTTTTTTCCTTTATTTAATTTGATTTTTTCTTGATGGGGTTGTAGGGATTGAGAGATTGAAGGAGGAAGAAATGCAGTGTAAGGAAATGAATGATGGATCGGTGACAGAAGAGTTGATGTTGCCATTGAAGAGAAATACTGAGGAAAATAGAAGGGCAAACATGGAAGATGATGGCGGTGACATGAAAAACTGGATGAGTTCTGTTCAGCTCTGGAACTCCAATTTCAACAACGTTGATCACAACAAGAAAGCAAACGCAGTTCAAGAGCTGAAACTTGTAATTCCCAAACCAATTGTTTTCATTTAATCTTATTTTATGGAAAAAGTATTAATCTTTTTTGGGGTTTGAATTTGACAGAGAAGTGAAGATGAAGATCTGTCCGAGAAACCAATCGAACTTTGTAATAATAAAAGCTGGGGAGGGGCTTTTGTGCCATTTAAGGGACAAGCTGATAAGGAAATTTCAGGGCTTTCTCTTATGACCCCAAGTTCTGAATTGGCTTCTGGTAATCCAATCTTGAAGAGCGATAGCAGCTGCAGAATTGGTTCTGGTTCTTCCTTATATACAGAACAAAACCAAATTAAGTTTCAGACCAAATCACAACATCAACAACAGCAGCAGCAGAATTCTAGGAAACAAAGGCGGTGCTGGTCACCTGAGCTTCATAGACGTTTTGTTGATGCGCTTCAACAGCTTGGAGGTTCACAAGGTGAGGCCTTTGGAACTATAGGTTAAACTTTTGAAGCAGATTCTATCAGATTGATGGATTTGTTTATTTATTTATCTTGAAAGTAGTGGTTGTCAAGTTGAATTGAAAGAACCTCTTATTGGCAGCTTCTGTTTGTTCTCAAATTCATAGAATTATATCTTGTTACGACCAAAAGATTGGAATCTGGTTCTTTTAGACGATACCTGAATCAAGTTGTTTTCGAAATATTCCGATTGAGTTCTTTTGGTATCTTAATTTTTATTTTTAATTGTGGAAAAAATCTGATAAGGTTTATTCTCTTTCACAGTGGCCACTCCTAAACAAATTAGAGAACTGATGCAAGTAGATGGTCTCACCAATGATGAAGTAAAAAGCCATTTGCAGGTTAGTCTTTAGCATGTGAAATCTGCTCATGGTATTCTCTTGTCACCCGTTCTGGTTTGCTAATTTTGTATGTGTATTTTGGTTTATGTACAGAAATACAGACTTCATATCCGAAAACTTCCACCTTCTTCAGCTGGGCAAGGAAACGGCCTATGGTCGGCTCAAAATCAGTGCAGTGAGCACATGAAAGCAAACATTTCACAGTCTGGTTCCCCACAAGGCCCCCTTCTTGCAACTGGTTCTGCTAAAGATATGTCAAGTACCGGAGGCGACAGCATGGAGGCAGAAGAAGATGAAAAATCAGATGGCCATAGTTGGAGAGGTGGGGTTCACAAGCAAGGAGAGATTGATGTATAGTCAGATAACTTATTCCCATGAATTTTTCAGAAACATGGGGAAACGGATCATAATTATAGTGACTTAGTGACAATAATTTAGTCAACAACTAGAGGAATTTGATATTAGTATCATGCTTGAGGCACTACCTTAGGGAGATTTCAAGGAGATTTTGCAGATATCATGGACTGCTTTAGTTTCTCTCCATGACTCAAGTTCCTGCTCCGATATATGAGCTTGTGTAATTCCTAATGATGGATTGTAGGAAGCCAAAATGACAATTTTTTAGAGAGTTCTTTCATTTATGTTTAGACTTAAAACTCTCCTTTATAACTGATGTACTTAATATCTGATATTTGAGGTTTGATTTGCCGGGTTGCTGCCATTCCTGTGCTGTTTCATTATAGAATTAGCTCTTTTGGGGGCAAACATTTGCATTTTCTCTAATGGGAAGGTTAATGATGACCTCATCCTGACACCCAACATTCTGAAAAACTCTGTAAGAGAAACCTAGGAGAATAAATAGTCTGCATTAGCAATCATTCTTTCTGCTCTTAATATTATGAATAGCAGAAACCATAATTCGTTTCTCCCGAGAACATAAGGTTTGATGTTTAGCTGACTGAAATTGATGGTAGGTTTGGATCTCAGCCTGGTTCTACTTCATGATTTTTCTGCGCTAATAAAGACCAACTCAACCACCTATGACACTTGAGCATCCTTGAGCAAATCTTTCTATTTAGCATTTACTGTTTTACAAAGGAAGTTTGTCTTGGTATATCTAGTTCTTTCCTACTTCCTCATCAAGAAGCAAACAAATATCACATAGGGAAAAGACTGGCATGCACTACTCCAACTTTGTCCTCTCAACATAAAGCAAAAGTCAGCAGTTTCTATAATTTAAAAGACCCTTTACATACATTGACATCAACCTTTCAAATCCTTCATCCCTTACCAAATCCAAACTCATCATCCCTGCAACTTTAAGTAAAGTTACTCCAATTCCTCTTTAGTTAAAAAAGTTTAACTTGTTTTAGCCAAATCAGTCCTTTCAACATCAATAAACCTCAACCAATCAATTGCCATGACCTTTGCATCTGCACATGTTCTTTGTATTCTTACCATTATCATATTAATCCAGAGGTAGTTCAATCTTCAAGAACCTGCTTGATCTCGAGTGTAATTTTTTATTCTTGAATGGTCGAATCAGGGGAGAGAACAAGATAACATTAAAAACCCAATGCTCTGACTATTAATCATTGCTTGATCAACTCAAACATTTCTTAAATAAATTGATTTACTACATATTTTTGTTAATTATCCATCTATATATATATATTTACTAAAGGTTAAGCACAAAGGAGTCGCTTTCAGCATAAAAAACAACAAAGGTGTTGAATCAGGGCAAAGGGATCTGGTGAGCCCACGTGAAGATTTTGGTTTGAAAATTGAGTAGCCCAGAATGAGAGCATTTTGTTGGAATCTTTCTATGTTTCTTTACAATCTTAAACACTAAATAAAAAACTTTTTCTTCTTATTTACTGAAGAAAAATGAAAATATCAGAACTTATGCTGTTTATGACGTGGGCACTATTGGTGGTAGTGAGGTTGTTCTCATCCCTGGAAGCTGTTTGAGAAGTTCAAGTATTGTCCTTGGAAGATAGAGCTCCATGGCTTTCCTTGAAAAAGGTCTAGGGTAAATAACATTATTTGACCAGTGGAATACGAAAACTCATACCCTTGTATTTTGGAAAAATCTTTTCAGTATTTTTTCATATTTGGAAGGGAGAAAATGTAAAAGTTTTCGGATAAATGGAATTCAATTTATTGACGCAGAGAAATTGTTTGAACCCTTTAAAAATGTAACACAATTTTTCAAAAAACAAGACTCTCTACCCTCCCCTCTCTTCTTTCCACAAACTGTTCTTAATTTATCTACATAACATAAAATATTTTATTTGGATAAATTAATTTTGATAGTAAAAAATTTTAAAGAAAGGGAAGATTTAAATTCGATTTTTTGAACGAAAATATATATTCTTATCATTTAATCAATATTCAAGTAAATCAAATTTACACTTAGTTATAAATATAAATTTACAAAAAAAATTCAATAAATATCAATTTTTATTGATGCAAAAACAGGAACCAGCTGAGCAATAGCAATTATTAAGTAATAAATTATCATTTTCATGAATCTGGTTATGAACTAAACCCTCAAGCAAAATTAAAGTCCATCATCCCTCCAAACAAAAAGTCCATAAAAAAAATTAGCATAAAACTTTATCAATCCATTAATTTAACTTCAATGAGCTTTTTATAGCAAGTTATGATTGCATTTAGTAATCTATTAAAAAAAATGATTGCATATAGGAATCTATTAAATTAAAGAAAATCATACAACAAAATACGTGTACTATTTTAAATACGCCGCCAAAAATATCCTCGGTCTCAAAACGCACCGCTTTTCCTTTTGTTACCTTCGCCTTCCTTACAAACTCCACCGCTTCTGCTACTGAAAGTACGAAACGTTTTCCGACCTCGTTTCGATCACCATTGCCGCAAAACCCTAGCTCTCCGTAAGTGTCTAAAAATCCCTCTTTTTTTCTAATTTAAACATATTAATCTCTGAAAATTCGAAGATTTTCTAGCAAATTAAGGACAAAATACGTTTAATTGACATAGTTATTCGACTTAAAATATCGCTCTTTCAGGTGGACAACCATGAGAGAAATTGTAACTATCCAAGTCGGAAGTTTCGCTAACTTCATAGGCTCTCACTTCTGGAACTTCCAGGTTCAGCTAATCCTTACTTAATTGATTTATAGTTTCTCTTTTCCTTTTGTTTTTATTTTGATTAGTTATTTTATAAGCTTGTTAAATTGAATTTTTTTTATGATTAAAAATGAAGGATGAAATGCTTGGCTTAGCCGCCGATCCTTATGGCGACCCACTGTTCAAAACTGACGGTCTAAACATGGACGTTCTCTACCGTACAGGTGAAACGCAACAGGTGCTTTTTTTTTTTTTTGGGAATAAAACGTACTTTTTGCATTGAAAATAAGTAAACAACCAATTGTGTCTGATGTTCTTATTGCCTAAATACCTAAAACAAATTTTTATATTCGTCTGGTATATGATTGGCAGTAACTGTCTTAACAATTGTTACATTACAAGACTTTGGCGGATTTTGTTTTAGACGGTTTACTGACTTAGTAGTAGTTAGTCAGTTATTGCTTGAGCATTTCTTTTGGGGATAAAATTGTTTATGTTGTTGTGCTTTGCAGGGGACTCTTACTTATACTCCTCGTCTTCTCTCGATTGACTTTCAAGGTGCTTAATTTTCTACTTGCAAAGTTGATGAGTTCTCTATCTAGTCTACATTGTGAAGTACTAAGATCAATCATTGTTATCATTTCAATTCTCCCTAGTTGGTGACAGCACCTTAGTTTAAGCCATAACTGGTTCTTTTTCATTCATCTAGGTTGCATGGCAATGGTAATATCAGTGGCATTTCTTCCTTTTTCTTTTTCATAATCCAGTCATGGGAACTTTTGTTCATTGCAGGATCCCTTGGACCAATGAGTTCACGGGGTACATTGTATAACGAGGGTTCTAATGCACCATCTGAAGTTGTTACATGGTGAGATTTTTCATCAAAACTAATTGCTTTTGTAGTTTCTCTGTATTGTTTCTTCTGCTTGCCATTGATCTTTGAGCTTTACCCCTTCAAAAATAAAAATTAGTAAAGAGTAGCTACTGTAAGTATGTTGGTTTTGCCTTTTTGAGTGGCACTTAGATGGTTGAGCATCAGAGTTCAGTACCTGACTCAAGTTGATCTCTTTATCGATAGTTCTTGTTCTAATTTATACATAATTACTGGTTTTCTCTGACAATTCTTGCAATGTAATTAATGTATTGTTGTTCAGCCTAATTAGTTAGTAATTTGATATTCTGTTTTAAACATAAAGACAACTTTAACTTCTATTTTCTGTTACTCGCTACTAATGAGAAATGCTCATGGTTAAGTTTTAGAGCTGTTGAAAAGATTGTAATAGTTGCAGTATAGATACCTGTTTTATCGCTTAGCACTTTATATTACTCCATTTATCACATGTTTGAACTTTTTTCTTTCTGAAGTTGATTTGCTATTAGTAATTATACTGGCAATCAATTACATACAGTTCATAGTTATCAGTTCTAAATTTGGGGACTTTGTGCTTTGTCCTTGTCTGAGCTTTGAGTGCATAAGATTTCTACATGCACTTACTTGAACGTCTCTAAAAGAATATGCAGGGAAGGAAATGTTTCCACTCATGCATCTGAACCTCAGAAGAAGAATTTGTTCTTGCAAAGTTTGTATCAGGAAGAGCAGAATGTTCCTTTGGTGAATGGTATCAATGGTGGGAAAAAGGATCTTCAAAATGAAATTCAGGATACAGATATAGTCAAATGTTTAGATAGGGGAGTCCAATTTTGGACAGACTTCTCAAAAGTCCATTATCATCCTCAGAGTTTGTATGAGGTAAATGGATTGTGGATGGATGCTCAAGAATTTGACAATTATGGAATTGGGAGGGATGTCTTCACTGAGAATTTACGAGGTGAAGAAGTATGTGAGAGGCTTCGTTTCTTGGTGGAAGAGTGTGATCATATCCAGGTAAAACTTTGACCTATGGTATGATCCTTCACTCGCTGCATTATCAAAATCCGTAAGTAGAAAATATGAAAAGAGAAAGTCAATTCTTTATTTGACAACATTTAAGACATATGATTGCCAAGTTTACATGGAGGATGTGGGTCTTGCTTCATGAATTTTTCCTGGGGTTTGAACTTAATGATGCCTAGGGTAATCTGAAAGCTCTCTAGGTTTTCCATTTGATTTTTGGCTGGAGGCCCTCTATAACATCATTTGTATTCTGATTTCATAATGTGCTCTTTTAATTTGTTTGTGAATCATTGGCGATGTTAACAGGGTTTTAAATTCATTGCTGACGACTCAGGAGGTTTCTCCCCTATAGCTGCTGATTTTCTAGAAAATATCGCTGATGAATACTCAAACACTCCAGTGTTGCTATATGCTGTTAGGGGTCCTGGTTCTCATATGAACCTAAGAAGCAGGAAGCAGACAGTCGTCAGAGATCTTCATGATGCAGTATCATTCTCAAGATTATCATCTTTTTGTAAAATGATTGTGCCGGTTGGTTTACCATTCTTGAGTATGAGTAAGTCACACTAACATTTTAATGATTTTCTGGCTGTCTTCTGTGTCTTTTTTGCATTTGCTTTATATGATCTTACATAGTTTCAATTTGGATGTCCTTTGGAATCTTGATCCTCTAAATATTAGCAAGGATTTTTGAGTACATATGTGCATATTTCCTTTCTGATGCCTATAGCATATCTTATAATGGTCAGCTCAGTCGTATTCACTCAAAACACAAAGGTCACTCGTTAATTAGTGTTGCTTATGCTTATACTCTCGAAGAAAATTATCCTGACCCTTCTCTTCTTAATTAATGTGGACTAAAGATTCTGCTCACGTCATTTTGAAGGTAAAGCTTCAATGTACCTGAACATTGAAGATGAGAACCCTTACCACTGCAGTGCTGTGTATGCTGCGGCCCTACACTCTGCAAGTCTCCCATTCCGGATGGAGGCACCTGGTCCCTCAGCAGATTCATCTGATACTGTTGGTGCTTTGGATGTTAATGGCATTGTACAAATGCTAGCAGGGCAATCTAGGCAAAATATGGTGGCCATTCTGGATATTGCAATGCCGGCCCCTGGTATGACAGGTATAATGCCAATGCCTTCAGTTCAGGCTCTTTTTTAAATGAAAAATGAGTTAGTTCTTGCTAGGGGAAAGAGAAGTGTGTTGTTAATGGTTCAGACTTCTTAAATCCAGGGAGACAGGATGCGAAATCCTTGCTTGGGAATTTGCATCCATTGACTCCAGAGGTTGCAGAGGATATGGATGATTTGCAGGCTGTGGAATCAATGACTGTGCATGGAGCAATTGGATCAGGTACCGTTTAGGATCTGTCCATATTCTCAGTTAAAAGATATTTTTATTATAATAATTCTTATTAATGTTTAGTCTGCCAATAGAAGAAATGTTTATATGCTGCTGGTTAGGCACATTATTGATGAGCAGTTTAATATACATATTCATTAATGTCCGGAGGAAGTTTAAAAGCAAAATCGATATACAGTTAGCAGTGTTAGAAAAATCTTTGATTTTTATCTGTACTCTGAAAGTGGCATTGGCAACTCTGGTAACTGAGATTATTTGTTTTGCTACAGAAGATCATCGTGCTTCAGTTTCTGAAGTTAAGAATGCGATCAATGCTGAATATGAACATGCAATCCTAAGGCCAATGTTCTGCCACCTATCTGTGGCTCGTTGTCCTCTCCCAATTCCCTTGCCATTCCCTTCAATCTTTGGTAATCTTGTTGGCCAGCACGGTGAGCTGCTGGGAAGTCCAATCTTAGGTTCTTCATCTAGGGGATCACTTGATGTTCACTCTATCCCCATGGCAGCTAGACTGCGTTCTAGCTGTGCTATCTTGCCCTTTTTGGAGAATAGATTGGCGAATCTTCGTAAATTTGGTATTGAGCGAGGATCTCTTGGGACAGAGTTACTTAGAAGTTGGGGATTCGGCAGGGATGAAGTGGAAGATATTGGTGAGACATTGTCTAAAATGGTCAAGGCAGTCAACCCTCATTCTGAAATATCATCTGATTCAGATTAAGTTCCAAGCGGATGAGAAGTCAGGTTCATTCTCTGTTCTATTTTTGTCTTTCTCTGGGATCTCTTTACATTTCGAGCAGGAATCCCCCACTCACAATTACCTCCAAAGTGAGAAATTTTGCTTGCGGTCGGTATGTGATGGGAAAAATACTTACACAGGTGCAATGGAGGATGGAGATGGTAGTGTTGCTTGTCGGACTAATTAGAGGTGAAATCATCGTTTTGGTTCAAAGCTGTTCGCCAGTTCCCGATTGCGAGCAGACAAGCATACGTTAGCAATTGAAATTTTGTATTCTGGATATCCACAATGCTAGGATTAATGGTATATGGGCTGAATGCCTAATTGGCACTTTGCTATATATTACTCTACTAAACTTTACTAAGATATAGTCATGTGATACGAATTTACGTCGAATTGGGTAAATAGAAGATTATTTTCAAAACAAAATATAAAAAACCATTTGTTGCAAAGTTTAGTGTATTTCGATGTTTAGGTAAGTTAAGGAAAAAATATATATTTTTTTAAACCATAACGTAGAAAATATTTTTTTATGATGATCTATTTTTAAAAGTTTTTCACCATAAGAAAATATTTTACCAATGATGGTTGACTGACAAGTTAGGGAAAAGAAGAGAGGTAAAAGGTTTGAAAAACTATCTTATCTTTTTAGAGTGCGTAAAAAATTTTTTTAATGAATAAGTTTGTCGTTGACTTTAAAGTTTTTTTGTATTTCTCTTTTTTCCAAATAAAAAAAATGTTAAAAACCTTTTTCGAAAAGCATTTTCTTACTTTCCAATCAAAGCTTACAAAATAATAGCAAATAAATTCGAGGCTGTCGGTGCATGAAAACGACAATATAAGCTTCCATCAACCCATGCAAAAAAGGAGATCGGCTTTGTGAATTGTTAAATGCAGTCAACAAAATGTATTACGCAAATAGCCTAATACATCCCAAAGATTCAAACGTGTAGTACTCGACTGCTGGCCTCAACTTTGATTACGGTCGAAGAAATAAAAAGAGAGAGAAGCATAGACAATATTTTTTGTCAGTATCCTAATGTTTAAGATTTGACATTTTTTATTCAAATTTCCAGTCGAGTTTGTAAGATTAGATAAAATCATGTCTTGTTTGTGTAATTCCAAATTTAACCGCGTATTAAAAAAATCATGTTGTTAATCTATATAGTTATTTTCGTAACCAAGTGTTTAATCCAATTCAAAGAGTTGAATTTAAATATTTTATATTAAACAATATTATCTCATTTTTAAAATCATAAAAAATCAGAACTGAATCACATTTAAGATATGAAAGGAAAGGAAAAAAAAAACTAAAAAAGGAAAAAAGGCATTTACACAATTAGAGAAGAGAGAGAGAGAGAAGCTCATACTTTCTTCATATTATTCGTCCCTACTGGACAATGCTTCAATTATTTTATGAGGAACAAAACAAGTGGAGTAACAGAAATGAATTAATATTCTTCCTTTTTGTCTCCATTCTGAAGTCATCAAAACCCTTTTAATTAATAAATTCGAACAAGGTTACTTCGCTTTCACATCTCCACACGAGGCATCATCCCACAGCCTTTTTTTTTTTTTCGGCTTTTGCTGGCTTCTCATAATTGGGCAACCTTTTTTTTTTTTTGACTTAGTTATCGTACCATTTGTGGCTTTCCTTAAAGTAAAAAAAGTAGAGAGAGCTAACCTAGGCAGGAAGCAACCTGCAGGGTTTCCCTTGGCATTTGGCACCATCTCCCTATGCATTCACGTCTCAATGATTTCATATCCATATGAATGATGCTATATATATAGTTTGACGCTTTGGGTTTTCTTCATGAGAAAAAGTATATACTTTCATCATTATCCTTTTTAGATGAAAAATTATGGGTAGGGTGAGTGTGTATTGATGAACTCAAGTTCCAAGTAATTAAATGTATGTACAAGTGGATCCAATTGTGTAGAGGGGATGGCTAATTCAGGGTACTGTGAATGTTAGGACTGCGAGAAGCAGTGACAATTTAATGATGGAAATGATAGCAGCACCCTCATTATTATCAAACTATTCATTGTGGTTTTAATATTGTTATTATTATTATAAAGGAATTCACATGCTTCCTCATCAAAGCCCTTTCATGAAATCCATGTGCCAGATCACTCAATTTGGACACACAACAATTCTAAAATATCAGAGACTACAATTTTAAAGCCAATCCAGTCAAACAGGTTCTCCCTGGAGGATTTATTATAACCTTAGATCAACCAAAAAAATGAATTTTTTTTACCTATACATCGGATATGATATTAATAGATTGAATAATAATAACATTTTTGGCAGTGGTCTGATCTTCAATTATGTAATTTCTGTACATGGTACTAAGGTAGTTGGACCACCATTAAAGTAAGGGTAATGGCACTTCTCCTCTCTCTTTTCATATTAATTTAGATACTGATATTTACTCTCTTTTTTTAATTTATTGGTACAAATCTAGAATGAATAAATTACTCAAATCTCCAAAATCAAGGTAAGATATAATCGTGTGTAGGTGGTAGTCATAAGAGCTATGCATTCAAGATTAATGTTTGGCCTAACTTTTTATCAGCTTATCTACCTCTTAAAAGTAAAAACAAAGCCAAACCAAACATGATCTTTTGAAAAGTTCTTAAAAAATGTAACTTTTAAAAACACATTAATTTTCAAGAAATACCCCTCTCTCAATTAATCTCCCTCTCATCTCTATTTCCCTCTTCTCTACCTCTTTCTACAAAAACTAATAAACAAACAAAAAATCCAATAATAGAATATCAAAATCTAGAATTTTTTTGTTCATACAAAGATTAAGAGAAAAAAAATCTAAAATTCAAAATTGTATTCAAATACTATTTAAAGATTTTCTCTCTTTTTCACAAAAAAAAATATTTTAATATTAAATACATCGTTTCCTCCTTTTTTTTTTTTTTTAGAATTGAAGCATCATGATCCGATTGCTTGTTAAATCAACAAAAATCTAATATTATTGCTACTATACAAGTTTGAAAGTTATTTTTATTTATTGATTTCTTCGATTTTAACATCTGAAATTATATATAAACTTGAAGTATTACATTATAACTTATTAGATGATTGAAGATGACATAAATACAGTTTACCAAATAGTTTTAATTTAATTCTAAGAGCTATTATTTTTCATAAGAGCTTAATAATAGCTTTTCAGTTAAAAAAAAAATTAGGCCAAAGAGGCTCTAACACTTAAAGTTTATCAATTGAATCAACCTTTACCATTCTCAACCTTAATGTTTTATATCTCATCGCCTTATATCAAGGGTAGCATTTGGGATTTTAATTTGGTTGAAAAATGGAGAGAATTATATACTCAAAACTTGAAAATAAAAAAAATATGAAAAAAAAATCTCTCCTTACGTAGTTCAAAACTTTTGTGAGCTTTTATATATGCGAGAAAGAAATGTGATTAATCAAAAAATACAAAAACTTCACTATGATTGGAATGAAGGCAACCTGTCATTTACTGGAATAGGGTATCCAATCCAAGGGTACAAAGATGTAATAGTAAGCTATAAAACAGACTATCAGCATAAATTTTTAAAGAAAAACAAAAAGAATCTAATATCTGAGCCTTGTCCACCAAATAGCATCCACTCTATATTATTATATATAACTAACATTAACTCTCGCTACAGCTACATAAGATGTGAATTCAAAGTAAAAGGAAAAGAAAAAAAGAAAGCTTTTATAAAAACGATTTCCCATACCATCTTCTCTACTAAACCCAAAGGTAAAAAAAAAAAAAAAAAAAAAAATTGTAGTCCCAAGACCAATGCAGATCCCTACATTTTAATTGTATGTTCCAAGAAGCTCTTCATCAAACCCCAAAAACCCAATGCTGACTTTAGATCTCAGAGGTAAATCTCTCTCTCTCTCTTTGTTCACTTGTATGCGGCAGGCTTCAGCTGCACAAAATGAAAGAAGAAACAAACAGAAAGGGGAGTCATGAGAGGAAATGTTTACAAAGACTTGGAATTTTATAAGAAGTTGACATAGAACATTTTTACAAGTAGAATATTAATATGTACAAGTACCATCTAGGTTACAGAATATACTTGTAGTAGGATTAGTAGTAATTGCTTTTGTTCTTTCATGGATGGAAAAGCAACCGTGGCAGTATTATAAGGGATATGCGGTACTGAAAAGCAACCTCTTTTTCACTGAAGACAATACCAACTAAATAAGATTAAAAATTTTCAAATCTTTTGACAAGAAAACAATCCACATCCTACAGGAAGAGATGATGCAGAAGCTGACTGGAACTTCATCTCATCCAACGTCAATGCACTTCTTTCAAAAACACTACTCCTTTCTACACCATTACAAGGAAAGAGCACTCAACTTATTTCCCAAAAAAAGGTATTCTAGTACCAGTAGTATTAATTTTTATTTTCATAAAAGAAGATTGAAAATTAGTGCCCTTTATTAGGTAAAAGGAAACCATCTAATAAGGGCACTGTTGTCTTTCAAAGAGGGTGTGAAGCAAATCTCAGAGGACAAGTCAAGATCATGGATTTGATCTACCACACCAAATTCCCACGAACCCACTGTCTAGCTACCTCCTTTTTGTCTCGTGCTTACTACAAAATCTAGTGCAGCAACGTATCATTTATTTCTGTTTAAAACAAGCTAATCAAGCCAAAATGAAAAACACATTACTGTTCATTCATTTTATTCTAATGGCATAAAGATTATCCCAGCAAAATTTTTCTTCATCAAATAATAGAAAGTAAGGAATTAAAAATGCAGGTTTTTCAAGTCAATCTAAGGCTCTGCCACCTCTCGTAGATGCCACTTATAGCTGATGAAAGGAATATCCCTCGACTGTGAAAAGACAATAATTCTCTTACCCACCCTTCTGCCTTATGCAATAAAGAGTAATTCTAGCTTTCCACTGGCACCAAACGATATTTCCCCATTTATGAAAAAACCCAACATACATTGCACACAAAGCTATCAAAGACCCTTTATAAATGCTGAGCTTATCTAGTATTCAGAAAACCCTCGGGGACAGGCAAACAACATAAGTTAATAAACCATAAAACTAAAACAGGGAAAAATTAAAACACTTTACCTATAATGAAAAATTGCTTTCATGAAAAAGCGGGAAGGCAGGCAGTCAATCTGCAAACAAGAAAAAAAAAAAAAGTTTTTAGTTT